>NC_001144.5:0-300000 GCF_000146045.2 Saccharomyces cerevisiae S288C
CACACACACACACCACCCACACACCACACCACACACCACACCACACACCACACCACACCCACACACCCACACACACTTTTCACATCTACCTCTACTCTCGCTGTCATACCTTACCCGGCTTTCTGACCGAAATTAAAAAAAAAATGAAAATGAAACCCTGTTCTTTAGCCCTACAGCACTTCTACATAGCCCTAAATAGCCCTAAATAGCCCTCATGTACGTCTCCTCCAAGCCCTGTTGTCTCTTACCCGGATGTTCAACCAAAAGCTACTTACTACCTTTATTTTATGTTTACTTTTTATAGATTGTCTTTTTATCCTACTCTTTCCCACTTGTCTCTCGCTACTGCCGTGCAACAAACACTAAATCAAAACAGTGAAATACTACTACATCAAAACGCATATTCCCTAGAAAAAAAAATTTCTTACAATATACTATACTACACAATACATAATCACTGACTTTCGTAACAACAATTTCCTTCACTCTCCAACTTCTCTGCTCGAATCTCTACATAGTAATATTATATCAAATCTACCGTCTGGAACATCATTCGCTATCCAGCTCTTTGTGAACCGCTACCATCAGCATGGTACCCTCGTGTTATCTGCAGCGAGAACTTCAACGTTTGCCAAATCAACCCAATGTGGTAACAACCACACCTCCGAAATCTGCTCCAAAAGATATTCCAGTTTCTGCCGAAATGTTTTATTGTAGAACAGCCCTATCAGCATCGACAGGAATGCCGTCCAATGCGGCACTTTAGATGGGGTAACTCCCAGCGCAAGCTGATCTCGCAAGTGCATTCCTAGACTTAATTCATATCTGCTCCTCAACTGTCGATGATGCCTGCTAAACTGCAGCTTGACGTACTGCGGACCCTGCAGTCCAGCGCTCGTCATGGAACGCAAACGCTGAAAAACTCCAACTTTCTCGAGCGCTTCCACAAAGACCGTATCGTCTTTTGCCTCCCATTCTTCCCGGCACTTTTTCTCGTCCCAGTTCAAAAAGTACTGCAGCACCTCTGTCTTCGATTCACGCAAGTTGCTCCATACTTTATAATACAACTCTTTGATCTGCCTTCCAGACATGCGGAAAACTTGGCTCCCTTGCTTGCCTCTTGTCGAATCCAATACACTAATTGTTTCTCTTCTTCTAGTAATGGCCAGGTACCAAGCATAATTTCTCTGTATCTGAGAGTAGATCTCTCCCCTTTTTACGCTAAAAAATTTCAAATACCCTACAGGGTCCCCATGATATGGCTCGATGTCTTCCAAGTATTCTTTGTATTCCTCGTCATTTCGCAGCATTCTCTCCACAGCTAGTGCTTCCCAAGCCATCCTCCGATACGATACTTTCTGGCCAGCCCAACAGACACAGAGCTCGAACATCTTTTGACAGCCCTTGCATAATCCGTATTGTGTGAATACTCCCTCTGGGCAGAAGTATACGTCAATACCATAGAGGAAAAGATGTTTAATTTCGTCAGACCGAAATCCAAGAAACTGTAAGACATTCATATTCTCGGAAGTATTGGGAAATTGTGCTTTCAGTTTCTTTCTCTCTAGCAAAACCATTTGACTCCCTTTCCGCTTATACGACTCTTTGTTAATGTCGGTGACTGGATGGAATCTATTATCCTCAGCATTGCCATCTTTATTGGCGTCCTCCTTGGCACTAGCGTTGGTACTTTCAGTGGTAGTAGCATTAGTGCTGGAGTTGGTGCTAGCAGTGGTAGTAGCACTAGTGTTGGAGTTGGTACCTTCAGTGGTAGTAGCATTAGTGCTGGAGTTGGTACTTTCAGTGGTAGTAGCATTAGTGTTGGAGTTGGTACTTTCAGTGGTAGTCGCACTAGTCCTGACGTTGATGCTGGCAGTGGTAGTAGCATTAGTGCTGGAGTCGGTACTTTCAGTGGTAGTAGCACTAGTGTTGGAGTCGGTACTTTCGGTGGTAGTAGCACTAGTGTTGGAGTTGGTACTTTCAGTGGTAGTCGCACTAGTCCTGACGTTGATGCTGGCAGTGGTAGTAGCACTAGTCCTGACGTTGGTGCTGGCAGTGGTAGTAGCATTAGTGCTGGAGTTGGTACTTTCAGTGGTAGTCGCACTAGTCCTGACGTTGATGCTGGCAGTGGTAGTAGCACTAGTCCTGACGTTGGTGCTGGCAGTGGTAGTAGCATTAGTGCTGGAGTTGGTAGTCGCATTGGTACTGGCATTAGCACTACCATGAATGCACGTGTTGCTGTCCTCATCACTGCTGCAATACTTTCTGCACCTGTCACTGCTATTGCTCTCCTGGAAGCTAGACGGTAACGCAACGATCGACATGGAAGCTGTCGCCTGTTTTTCAGCCAATCTGTCCATTCTTTCTATCAGTTCCACTGTGTCAGCAGACAGGTCTGTCCTGGAGCCACAGCATCCAACATGCTGGCCCTTTTTTCCTTTCTTTGATTCAAGTCCATAGAACTCGCGTACCTGTTCGGTTATACAGCCTTCCTTAATCGGTGGTAATTCACCCTTACGATTCCTTGCCGCCCAACTGTTTTTTCTAGATAATAGATAACAGAGGCCCCCATCTCTTAGTCTCCCTACGCCTTGAATGAGCTCAATAATATTAAGTCTATTATCAAGCATGATCACCATCATCAATTGCTTAATGTCAATTCCTTCAGTCACTAATTTCGTTCCGATGAGAACTCGCATGCTACCGTCAGTGACAAACTCCTTTGTGCGAGACACCTTTTCTGCAGCACCCAGCTTCCCGTGTATCCATACCACCCTAAAATACTTTCTCCAAGAGCAGGCCAATTCTTCCACTTCGTTGGTTGTGCTTGCAACTACAATGGCCTTCGACTCTGGTTCAATTTCAAAGAGGGCTAAAAGAAGCTTCAGTGCTTCTTCGGGCTGTGATTCCACTTTCTTCCAAATTTTATGAACATGCCCTAAAGGCACCTCGGATTTCTCCTTGATTAGATTAAACATCCGTGTTGGATAGCTGGATAGACCTCTGCTGAGATCTTCCGACCGTTTGAGCTCGTTGATGTCCATCGACTTCTTGGCCAGTCCCGTAAGCCCAATACGCTGCAACGCAGCATCAGCTACAGCCTCAGGTGCTGTGCCGCTCAAAAAGATTGCTTTCTCAAAAGCGTCAAAATCAAGGTTAGTTATGCCCCCAAATTGCGACTGCCGGTAGACCTCCGTTTCAAAGTTGTGAAACTCATCTACAATGAGGTAACCCAATTTTACGTTGTTGGTCCTAAAGGTGCACTCAACAATATTCTCCCACGCAGCTATCCTGTCTGTGAAATTAGTGCTAGCAAGATCATCGTAGATCCCCACGTATAAATCAGTAACGCCATCGCAACCTTCTTCAATAAAGTTTCTTACAGGGGCCACATTCAAGCAACCGCATCGGCCCAACCTGATCATGCAATTAGCAAGCAACACTGTGTACGGTACAAACAGAAACGACACATATTTCACGTCGCCCTTAGACGCCAGTGCTATCAAGGGGAGATGAAATAACTCCGTCTTACCATAGCCCGGTGGGGCCTGTACTGCCACAGAGGGTGTGTCTGCCATGTATATTTCATGACATAAGCGCAACTGATGCAAGTCCCTGAATTCAAAGGAGCTGCCAAAGAGTTTCTGGCCTGCGACGAGGATATCGTTTGTACTCTTGGGCTCTCGGGGCCTTTTTCGCGTTACTCTTGAAATTTTTTGATCATGATCTGAACTCGCCGCCTCACCTGCCACTACGTCTTCCGCATTCCGAGTACTAGAGAATGAACAATGGTAGTCGCTTTCAAGGCCTAACCATTGAATCCAGCGCTCGGAAGTGAGTCCGTCAAGCGTCTTTAGTCGAGGCTCCGATGAACCGTTCTTGTTGTATCGTCGACGTATACGTTGCGCTGTAGCTCTGGATAACGGTAAGCGTATCACCGTAAGCTCGTCAATTATTTTTGAGAGCCGCGGTCATTTTGTTAGTATCTCTTCTCAACTTGGGCAGCACACATGCAAAACATCACCCAATCGGTCCTTTTTGTTCATCATATCGTTACATATCTGTGAAAAGTACTTTATCTCAATGGGTTTACGTGGGCATAGATCACGCTTCAGCCGCTCTGTGTCGACTTTCTTTTCGCCAGGTAAACTTGCTTGGTATGCAGAAAAAATCGATAGCTCATCTACGTGTAGTAACAAAAACATGTGGGGTGCCAAATTGTACCCATATCTCCTTATGGTGCTTTTCTGAAGACTCCTTACAATAGGTGCGCCAGAAACAAAGTCAGTGAAAGTACGCATCGTAGAGCTGTCGTTCGGCCTGGCACTCGCTATTTCGTGACAACGTTCCAGGACACGGAAACTCAACTCATTATAGTATCCTCTGTTGAGGTAAAAAAGAGAAAGGGTATCGTAATCCTTTCTATTGAATTTCAAAGTATGCACTTGAAACAACGTGTAGACCATCAAGTTGATTTTCTTGGGAATAAGATACTTTGAAGGGATTGGTCCGCCCTGGAAATCTGGTTCGTCTTCAACAAACGTCAGGAACTTTTGTACATTTTTCCCGACCATGACGGAAACGACAATTTTTTCAAAAGACCTTTTCCTATCCATTGCACCAGTTCTGAATTTTACCACTTTGATTAGGCCAGACTTTTCGTCTTCGTAGAATGACCGCACTTCCGTGGGGATCGATTCAAATAAAGTTATTGAGGGACAATGTACCAAGTCGTTTTTGTTATTTAGAGCCGACTCAAACTCGTCAAAGTTTGCTTTTTCAAACTTACGCCTATCGGAAACTTTCATTTTATTTTTGTAAGTTTCGAAATTAACAATAGTATGTTGATTGTTATGCTTTTTGACAAGAAATCCATCAATATAAACAAAAGATTGTCCAGTTTCCGTCTTATCATCATCTAAGAATGTAATAATTAAGCTACTCTATTGAGAAGAAGCAGAATCTGCGCTATGCAGGTGCAAATCTCCAGCAGCAGCAAAGAAAATTCAGTTAATAAGAAATCTCACTAAGATAAGCGACTGTCTGTCCCAACATAGAAAACAGAAGGATGTCTCATTCATCCTTGATTTCCGGCCTGCAAAAATAAAGTAGTCGGTACGTACGTTCGTTTTCAATTTCCATGGTGCACAGTATCTTAACTATCTGCTTAGTCGAGGAGAACCAGGATTCTGTTCGTTGCTCAGCCGCTTCGTGGATATTCTCTTGGATACTTTAAATATGGACCTACGCTTAGCCTGCGCTTAGCCTACAACTTCTTCCGCTCTCGAAAAGACCAATATAATAGAAAGTTATAAATTACATTTCCTTATTAGGTATACGACCTCGCGCTTCGAAGTAGAGGAGCCCTTTTTGGCGTACCTACATATGGCGCGTCAGACAGACAAACTTCCCCCAAAAATGTATTACCCTGCCGAATAAGAAAACAGACCCATTCACCCACGACGTATCAAGTTACTTCCTTGGTGCAATGTCCCACTATAAAAAAATTCCTTGACGCTAGATCGTTGGACTAAAATCTGCGTCACAATCGCCTAAACAGGAAATATTGCCTATTTTCGTACAAGGTTACTTCCTAGATGCTATATGTCCCTACGGCCTTGTCTAACACCATCCAGCATGCAATACAGTGACATATATATACACCACACCCACACACCACACCCACACCACACCCACACCCACACACACCACACACCCACACACTCTCTTACATCTACCTTTACTCTCGCTGTCACACCTTACCCGGCTTTCTGACCGAAATTAAAAAAAATGAAAATGAAACCCTCTTCTTTAGCCCTACAACACTTTTACATAGCCCTAAGTAGCCCTCATGTACGTCTCCTCCAAGCCCTGTTGTCTCTTACCCGGATGTTCAACCAAAAGCTACTTACTACCTTTATTTTATGTTTACTTTTTATAGATTGTCTTTTTATCCTACTCTTTCCCACTTGTCTCTCGCTACTGCCGTGCAACAAACACTAAATCAAAACAGTGAAATACTACTACATCAAAACGCATATTCCCTAGAAAAAAAAATTTCTTACAATATACTATACTACACAATACATAATCACTGACTTTCGTAACAACAATTTCCTTCACTCTCCAACTTCTCTGCTCGAATCTCTACATAGTAATATTATATCAAATCTACCGTCTGGAACATCATCGCTATCCAGCTCTTTGTGAACCGCTACCATCAGCATGTACAGCGGTACCCTCGTGTTATCTGCAGCGAGAACTTCAACGTTTGCCAAATCAACCCAATGTGGTAACAACCACACCTCCGAAATCTGCTCCAAAAGATATTCCAGTTTCTGCCGAAATGTTTTATTGTAGAACAGCCCTATCAGCATCGACAGGAATGCCGTCCAATGCGGCACTTTAGATGGGGTAACTCCCAGCGCAAGCTGATCTCGCAAGTGCATTCCTAGACTTAATTCATATCTGCTCCTCAACTGTCGATGATGCCTGCTAAACTGCAGCTTGACGTACTGCGGACCCTGCAGTCCAGCGCTCGTCATGGAACGCAAACGCTGAAAAACTCCAACTTTCTCGAGCGCTTCCACAAAGACCGTATCGTCTTTTGCCTCCCATTCTTCCCGGCACTTTTTCTCGTCCCAGTTCAAAAAGTACTGCAGCACCTCTGTCTTCGATTCACGCAAGTTGCTCCATACTTTATAATACAACTCTTTGATCTGCCTTCCAGACATGCGGAAAACTTGGCTCCCTTGCTTGCCTCTTGTCGAATCCAATACACTAATTGTTTCTCTTCTTCTAGTAATGGCCAGGTACCAAGCATAATTTCTCTGTATCTGAGAGTAGATCTCTCCCCTTTTTACGCTAAAAAATTTCAAATACCCTACAGGGTCCCCATGATATGGCTCGATGTCTTCCAAGTATTCTTTGTATTCCTCGTCATTTCGCAGCATTCTCTCCACAGCTAGTGCTTCCCAAGCCATCCTCCGATACGATACTTTCTGGCCAGCCCAACAGACACAGAGCCCGAACATCTTTTGACAGCCCTTGCATAATCCGTATTGTGTGAATACTCCCTCTGGGCAGAAGTATATGTCAATACCATAGAGGAAAAGATGTTTAATTTCGTCAGACCGAAATCCAAGAAACTGTAAGACATTCATATTCTCGGAAGTATTGGGAAATTGTGCTTTCAGTTTCTTTCTCTCTAGCAAAACCATTTGACTCCCTTTCCGCTTATACGACTCTTTGTTAATGTCGGTGACTGGATGGAATCTATTATCCTCAGCATTGCCATCTTTATTGGCGTCCTCCTTGGCACTAGCGTTGGTACTTTCAGTGGTAGTGGCATTAGTGCTGGAGTTGGTGCTAGCAGTGGTAGTGGCATTAGTGCTGGAGTTGGTGCTAGCAGTGGTAGTAGCACTAGTGTTGGAGTCGGTACTTTCGGTGGTAGTAGCACTAGTGTTGGAGTCGGTACTTTCGGTGGTAGTAGCACTAGTGTTGGAGTTGGTACTTTCAGTGGTAGTCGCACTAGTCCTGACGTTGATGCTGGCAGTGGTAGTAGCACTAGTCCTGACGTTGGTGCTGGCAGTGGTAGTAGCATTAGTGCTGGAGTTGGTACTTTCAGTGGTAGTCGCACTAGTCCTGACGTTGATGCTGGCAGTGGTAGTAGCACTAGTCCTGACGTTGGTGCTGGCAGTGGTAGTAGCATTAGTGCTGGAGTTGGTAGTCGCATTGGTACTGGCATTAGCACTACCATGAATGCACGTGTTGCTGTCCTCATCACTGCTGCAATACTTTCTGCACCTGTCACTGCTATTGCTCTCCTGGAAGCTAGACGGTAACGCAACGATCGACATGGAAGCTGTCGCCTGTTTTTCAGCCAATCTGTCCATTCTTTCTATCAGTTCCACTGTGTCAGCAGACAGGTCTGTCCTGGAGCCACAGCATCCAACATGCTGGCCCTTTTTTCCTTTCTTTGATTCAAGTCCATAGAACTCGCGTACCTGTTCGGTTATACAGCCTTCCTTAATCGGTGGTAATTCACCCTTACGATTCCTTGCCGCCCAACTGTTTTTTCTAGATAATAGATAACAGAGGCCCCCATCTCTTAGTCTCCCTACGCCTTGAATGAGCTCAATAATATTAAGTCTATTATCAAGCATGATCACCATCATCAATTGCTTAATGTCAATTCCTTCAGTCACTAATTTCGTTCCGATGAGAACTCGCATGCTACCGTCAGTGACAAACTCCTTTGTGCGAGACACCTTTTCTGCAGCACCCAGCTTCCCGTGTATCCATACCACCCTAAAATACTTTCTCCAAGAGCAGGCCAATTCTTCCACTTCGTTGGTTGTGCTTGCAACTACAATGGCCTTCGACTCTGGTTCAATTTCAAAGAGGGCTAAAAGAAGCTTCAGTGCTTCTTCGGGCTGTGATTCCACTTTCTTCCAAATTTTATGAACATGCCCTAAAGGCACCTCGGATTTCTCCTTGATTAGATTAAACATCCGTGTTGGATAGCTGGATAGACCTCTGCTGAGATCTTCCGACCGTTTGAGCTCGTTGATGTCCATCGACTTCTTGGCCAGTCCCGTAAGCCCAATACGCTGCAACGCAGCATCAGCTACAGCCTCAGGTGCTGTGCCGCTCAAAAAGATTGCTTTCTCAAAAGCGTCAAAATCAAGGTTAGTTATGCCCCCAAATTGCGACTGCCGGTAGACCTCCGTTTCAAAGTTGTGAAACTCATCTACAATGAGGTAACCCAATTTTACGTTGTTGGTCCTAAAGGTGCACTCAACAATATTCTCCCACGCAGCTATCCTGTCTGTGAAATTAGTGCTAGCAAGATCATCGTAGATCCCCACGTATAAATCAGTAACGCCATCGCAACCTTCTTCAATAAAGTTTCTTACAGGGGCCACATTCAAGCAACCGCATCGGCCCAACCTGATCATGCAATTAGCAAGCAACACTGTGTACGGTACAAACAGAAACGACACATATTTCACGTCGCCCTTAGACGCCAGTGCTATCAAGGGGAGATGAAATAACTCCGTCTTACCATAGCCCGGTGGGGCCTGTACTGCCACAGAGGGTGTGTCTGCCATGTATATTTCATGACATAAGCGCAACTGATGCAAGTCCCTGAATTCAAAGGAGCTGCCAAAGAGTTTCTGGCCTGCGACGAGGATATCGTTTGTACTCTTGGGCTCTCGGGGCCTTTTTCGCGTTACTCTTGAAATTTTTTGATCATGATCTGAACTCGCCGCCTCACCTGCCACTACGTCTTCCGCATTCCGAGTACTAGAGAATGAACAATGGTAGTCGCTTTCAAGGCCTAACCATTGAATCCAGCGCTCGGAAGTGAGTCCGTCAAGCGTCTTTAGTCGAGGCTCCGATGAACCGTTCTTGTTGTATCGTCGACGTATACGTTGCGCTGTAGCTCTGGATAACGGTAAGCGTATCACCGTAAGCTCGTCAATTATTTTTGAGAGCCGCGGTCATTTTGTTAGTATCTCTTCTCAACTTGGGCAGCACACATGCAAAACATCACCCAATCGGTCCTTTTTGTTCATCATATCGTTACATATCTGTGAAAAGTACTTTATCTCAATGGGTTTACGTGGGCATAGATCACGCTTCAGCCGCTCTGTGTCGACTTTCTTTTCGCCAGGTAAACTTGCTTGGTATGCAGAAAAAATCGATAGCTCATCTACGTGTAGTAACAAAAACATGTGGGGTGCCAAATTGTACCCATATCTCCTTATGGTGCTTTTCTGAAGACTCCTTACAATAGGTGCGCCAGAAACAAAGTCAGTGAAAGTACGCATCGTAGAGCTGTCGTTCGGCCTGGCACTCGCTATTTCGTGACAACGTTCCAGGACACGGAAACTCAACTCATTATAGTATCCTCTGTTGAGGTAAAAAAGAGAAAGGGTATCGTAATCCTTTCTATTGAATTTCAAAGTATGCACTTGAAACAACGTGTAGACCATCAAGTTGATTTTCTTGGGAATAAGATACTTTGAAGGGATTGGTCCGCCCTGGAAATCTGGTTCGTCTTCAACAAACGTCAGGAACTTTTGTACATTTTTCCCGACCATGACGGAAACGACAATTTTTTCAAAAGACCTTTTCCTATCCATTGCACCAGTTCTGAATTTTACCACTTTGATTAGGCCAGACTTTTCGTCTTCGTAGAATGACCGCACTTCCGTGGGGATCGATTCAAATAAAGTTATTGAGGGACAATGTACCAAGTCGTTTTTGTTATTTAGAGCCGACTCAAACTCGTCAAAGTTTGCTTTTTCAAACTTACGCCTATCGGAAACTTTCATTTTATTTTTGTAAGTTTCGAAATTAACAATAGTATGTTGATTGTTATGCTTTTTGACAAGAAATCCATCAATATAAACAAAAGATTGTCCAGTTTCCGTCTTATCATCATCTAAGAATGTAATAATTAAGCTACTCTATTGAGAAGAAGCAGAATCTGCGCTATGCAGGTGCAAATCTCCAGCAGCAGCAAAGAAAATTCAGTTAATAAGAAATCTCACTAAGATAAGCGACTGTCTGTCCCAACATAGAAAACAGAAGGATGTCTCATTCATCCTTGATTTCCGGCCTGCAAAAATAAAGTAGTCGGTACGTACGTTCGTTTTCAATTTCCATGGTGCACAGTATCTTAACTATCTGCTTAGTCGAGGAGAACCAGGATTCTGTTCGTTGCTCAGCCGCTTCGTGGATATTCTCTTGGATACTTTAAATATGGACCTACGCTTAGCCTGCGCTTAGCCTACAACTTCTTCCGCTCTCGAAAAGACCAATATAATAGAAAGTTATAAATTACATTTCCTTATTAGGTATACGACCTCGCGCTTCGAAGTAGAGGAGCCCTTTTTGGCGTACCTACATATGGCGCGTCAGACAGACAAACTTCCCCCAAAAATGTATTACCCTGCCGAATAAGAAAACAGACCCATTCACCCACGACGTATCAAGTTACTTCCTTGGTGCAATGTCCCACTATAAAAAAATTCCTTGACGCTAGATCGTTGGACTAAAATCTGCGTCACAATCGCCTAAACAGGAAATATTGCCTATTTTCGTACAAGGTTACTTCCTAGATGCTATATGTCCCTACGGCCTTGTCTAACACCATCCAGCATGCAATACAGTGACATATATATACACCACACCCACACACCACACCCACACACACACACCCACACCCACACCCACACACACACACCCACACACACCACACCCACACACCACACCCACACCCACACCACACCCACACACCCACACCCACACACCCACACCACACCCACACCCACACACACCCACACAGTACCTCAACACAACCCCTAATCCAACCCTGATGAACCTGCCTCCAAACCTACCCTCCATTACCCTACCTCTCCACTCGTTACCCTGTCTCATTCAACCGTACCACTCCCAACCACCATCCATCTCTCTACTTACCACTAACCACCGTCCACCATAACCGTTACCCTCCAATTACCCATATCCAACTCCACTACCGCTTACCCTACCATCGACGATGTCCTACTCACTGTACTGTTGTTCACCCACCATATTGAAACGTCTACAAATGATCGTAAATAATACACATATACTTATCCTACCACTCTAATCCCACTACCACATGCCATACTCACCTTCACTTGTATACTGATATGGCATATGCACACGGATGCTACAGTATATACCACTCTCAAACTTACCCTACTCTCACATTCCACTCCATCACCCATCTCTCACCATCAGTACCAAATGCACTCGCATCATTATGCACGGCACTTGCCTCAGCGGTTTATACCCTGTGCCATTTACCCATAAAGTCCATCATTATCCACATTTTAATATCTATATCTCATTCGGCGACCCCAAATATTGTATAACTGCCCTTAATACATACGTTATACCACTTTTGCACCATATACTAACCACTCAATTTATACACACTTATTTCAATATACCCACAAAATCACCACCAAAATCACCTAAACATAAAAATTATTTATCTTTCAACTTTACGAAATAAACATATTGACTTGAAGTATGAGCACTACCATAACGTCATTAACGTAAAAGTTCCTTAATATTACCATTTGCTTGAACGGATGCCATTTCAGAATATTTCTAACTTTCACAGACCATACATTAGAATAATATGCCACCTCACTGTCGTAACACTCTATATTCACCGAGAAACAATACGGTAGTGGCTCAAACTCATGCCGGCGCTATGATAAAATTGTATCCTATTTCCATTCCCATATGCTAACCGCAATATCCTAAAAGGATAACTGATGCATCTTTAATCTTGTATGTGACACTACTCATACGAAGAGACTATATCTAAAGAAGACGATACGGTGATAGGTTTGTTGTTTTTGTAGGAGTCAACGAAACGCCAAATAATTCTACGGTAATATAACTTATCAGCGCCGTATACTAAAACGGACGTTACGATATTGTCTCACTTCATCTTACCACCCTCTATCTTATTGTTGATAAAACACTAACCCCTCAGCTTTATTTCTAGTTACAGTTACACAAAAACTATCGCAACCCAGAAATTTTGATATTTTAAGTGTCAAAAATGAGGGTCTCTAAATGAGAGTCTGGTACCATGACTTGTAACTCGCACTGCCCTGATCTGCAATCTTGTTCTTAGAAGTGACGCATATTCTATACGGCCCGACGCGACGCGCCAAAAAATGAAAAAAGAAGCAGCGACTCATTTTTATGGAAGGACAAAGTGCTGCGAAGTCATACGCTTCCAATTTCATTGTTGTTTATTGGGCATACTCTGTTAGCTTTATTTCCGTCCACGCTTTTTCTACAATAGTGTAAAAGTTTCTTTCTTATGTTTATCGTATTCATGAAATACTTCACGAACACCGTCATTGATCAAATAGGTCTATAATATTAATATACATTTATATAATCAACGGTATTTATATCATCAAAAAAAGTAGTTTCTTATTTTATTTTTTCATTACTTTTCACTGTCTATGGATTTTCATTCGTAAAGGCATCACTCCCTAGTTTGCGATAGTGTAGATACCGTCCTTGGATAGAGCCTTGGAGATAGCTGGCTTTAATCTGGTGGAGTACCATGGGACACCGGTTATCATTCTGGTCACTTGGTCTGGGGCAATACCAGTCAACATGGTGGTGAAGTCACCGTAGTTGAAAACGGCTTCAGCAACTTCGACTGGGTAGGTTTCAGTTGGGTGGGCGGCTTGGAACATGTAGTATTGGGCCAAGTGAGCTCTGATATCAGAGACGTAGACACCCAATTCAACCAAGTTGACTCTTTCGTCAGATTGAGCTAGAGTGGTGGTTGCGGAAGCAGTAGCAGCGATGGCGGCAACACCAGCAGCGATTGAAGTTAATTTGACCATTGTATTTGTTTTGTTTGTTAGTGCTGATGTAATCTTAACAAGAAATAGTGAAATGAAAGCGCATACCTCAAAGGCATATAGTTGAAGCAGCTCTATTTATACCCGTTCCTCCATCTGTCATCACTACTTAAACGATTCGTTAACAGACGCTCATTTAGCACCTCACATATTCTCCATATCTCATCTTTCACACAATCTCATTATCTCTATGGAGATGCTCTTGTTTCTGAACGAATCGTACATCTTTCATAGGTTTCGTATGTGGAGTATTGTTTTATGGCACTCATGTGTATTCGTATGCGCAGAATGTGGGAATGCCAATTATAGGGGTGCCGGGGTGCCTTGAAAAACCCTTTTGCGCGCGCCTGTGACATTTCCTTTTTCGGTCAAAAAGAATATCCGAATTTTAGATTTGGACCCTCGTACAGAAGCTTATTGTTAAAGCCCATACTCAGTCTGTTCTAAACGGCTTCCATGGAAGAAAAATAACTATATTATAGCTTTCCTAAAAGTTTAATTAAGAATAGCAGACATGTGTTGGGAGTCGTATATTGTTAGAATCTGTAGTTTTAGGTGTTCTCAGTAAATTCATTGAAACAATTGCGTACTTGTAGGCTTCTGAGAAGCAGATAGTAGTCAAATAGTTGATATCTAAAGAGCTGCCGAAGGGGGTTTCTGTATCCGCGTAAGTAATTTTTTGAAATTTTAATGTGATTTTTGGCGGAATGGTGTGAGTGGTTCACTTCTCATCTTCAATTTCATCGTCTTATATTTCGATAATAAAACAATACAGTGAGCGTTGTTATTAAGTAAATCATAGGCACTTGGTATCATATAATTCAAAATCAAGTAGTTGTAGTAGTGCGTGTGTGCGTGTTAGTAATTGTTGATGGCCTAGTTCATCTCCTTATTGAAAAATGATAAACAGGTGGCAGTTTCAATTGTAGTAAATATTTATTCATTTTTTTATTATTGCTAACGTATCTGAAGGCTACGATGTAACGCAGCTCATCTCTTTTAAACATAAAAGTCATTTGTGTAATGTAGAGATTTACAAAGATTTTAAAAAAATAACAAAACTATACAAAACTATCTATATTTGAATACTTCCTACTATTTTTTTTTTTTTAACTATAATGAATGAATGCATGCCATATTGACTTACGTAACAAGGTGGCCTATTGGTAATATATTACATATCATCATCCTATATGTGTAGCATAATTTGTCCATTCTTTATCCGCATTCAGGCACTCCCAATCTTTATCTCTAAGGCAAAGAGCAACCACCATTTCACCTCTGGAGGATCTAGGCATAAAATATATTAGGCTCTCAAGGGAAATGAAGCGCGGCCGTCGTACACTCTTGGGCTTCCCAAGCCCTAGATTGAAATCAACGTCATACAGGCTGACTTTTGCCCACGAACTGACCATAATTCCAGATAAAGTATCAATTGGTTGAGGTATAGAAACCTTAGTCTTGTCCGGGCATCGGCTAAGGAGCGTAGCAAGTGCGCATGTATTATAGGCCAAATCGAAGACTTTAGGGTCTAGCTTCCTGCGAATCTGTGATGCAAGAACGCCCAAACTTTTATGATCCAAGCTTTTCAGGGAACCTGTATTAAAGGTCATGTTGACTAATAACCCTGGATACGTTTCGGGGAGTCCTAGCCGTTTTCTAACATCCACAGCACGCCCTAAATTTGATTTCGTTTCTGGTTTAAGTCGAGATAAACGGGCTCGAGAAACTGATTTCCAGATGAAAGCAGTGACGATATCATCAGTGGAGACAAATTTTGTGCCAGAAGTACATGTCTGCATTGCCAAAATCCTCAGATTCTGCAATGAGATAGCAGAAAATTCAACATAAGCCCAAGTAGAGTTCGAAGAACAAGACTGTTCCTTTTCCTCTCCACTTGTATTTCTAGAGGTTTCCACTATTTCATGAACTAGCGTGGTGTCGGGTTCCCAAGTTTCATCAAACAAAGGAATAGATTTGCTTTTATCTATATTTCCAATGAGCAGTTCTTCATCAGAGAAAGGTTTTTGGTGGCAAGATTTATTGAGCAAGTTGATGATACTTTCCTGTCCTGTTATATCCATAATATTGTGCTGCCCGACAATAGTTAAGACGAGGCCGCCGGAGATAAAGTTTGCTTGAACTGCAAATACAGGCCCACTCTTGGCGGCCATACCTATAGTGTTTCCAGGTGGATTGATAGTCATGCAAGGCGCAAAAGTCTTTTCGTCTAACATGTAGATAGGAAAGTCAGCTTTTTCAAGCGAATCCATTGTTGGGGCAGACAGATCTTCTCGAAGATCTTGGACGATAAGTGGAATTTTGTCTGACGGGACAATTCTGTAGGTACCAGTGTTACCTTCGTCAGCACCTTCATTTACGACATTTCCTGCTAGCCACTGGAAATTTTTAGCCAATGTTTCAAGTCCTCTTGTTAAGGTATTTACGATATGGTCATGAGCAGAAGGATCTGGTACACGGTAGATAGAGCATATTTGAGTGTATAGTTTGTATAGCGAAGGTTGTTGTCCCAAAATATCAAGTTGATCGTTTTCTAGCATCTGTACACTTTTTGTACGTTTCTGAGAGATGATCTTGACTCTAAACATCCATCTACCTTCAAAGTGAAATTTATAGTCACGTCCGTCATTATGCACGTCTTAAACATTAAAATCTTGATAAATACACTGTAAAAGCTTTAACGTTATTGGAATAGAAACTCTCATCACTCAGAGACCATCAGTTACCTGCAAAACGTTTCATATTTGTATATAAACCATGAGATTAAGTGGTCTGAAATTATGTATCATTTTTTGCATTCTAGCATGCCACAGCAAGGGGGTACACGTATTTTTTGATGGTGAATAAGATAGAAATGCATACCGTGATACTTCAAGCTGGCACTATCTTTATATCTTCCTCCGTATATAGCACTTGAAGCTCTGTATCTAGAATATCCTCTTTAGTCCGGGACGTGCCTCCAAATACTTACGGATTGGCGAAAAATATGCACTGAAATGTGTGCAAATTAACCAAAATAGGGCAGGCAGTAAAAAGTTCTAATGATTTTTCTATTTGATCAAGATAAAATAACCTTCTGCTGAGGACCGCACATTGACGTATATACACTGCTTTTAGTTTTGTAGATACAAGATATTTGTTAAAAGAAATTGAATTAGGAGTATTTATCTACAGCTGATGCAATTTCGGCGATATCTTTAGGAGACGTTCTACAACAACCGCCAATAATGCGCGCACCATTATCAACGAATTTCTTAACCGTGGTCTCCCAGTCATCCAACTTATTAGTCGGCCGGTGCCATGTCTTCTCTTTGGGATTGTAGATTTCTCCACTGTTTGGGTAAACTAGCAGAGGCATGCCAGGTAGATGCTCGTGCAACATTTTAAGAATTAATGCCGATTGATTGAAACTGACACAGTTAACTCCCATTAATAAGAGATTCTTGTTAATTTTATTTCCGAGGCCTTTTATATGGACAGAAATTTCTTCCAAAGTGGTACCGTCTCGTAGCAAACTATTGTCATCCACCGACAACCCAATATAAAAGGGCTTCGAAATAATATCTTCATCCCAGGATAAAATAGCCTTTAACTCATGAAAATTTGGAATCGTTTCAAAACCAATAAGATCAATATCTCTATTTTGGTTGAAGTTCTCCAGCTGGGGTTTGAAAAAGCCGTAGTAATCAATATTCTCAGGATGGGGACCATAGTCACCAGTATATTCACAGGATACATGTGCTGCCCATGGGCCAATACTCCCGATTAAGTACCTTTCCTCACCAATAAATTCACGAGTAAATGACACGATTTTATCGAGAAAACGCTTGTAAGCAGCCAGAGTTTTAATCGAGGTATTCTCAGATATGCTTTGAAAGTTTGCCTGGTAAGTAATTGTCATTAATATGTTTGCGCCAGCAATCATAAAGTCTCTGTACATTTCTTCTACCACCTTTCGCTCTTGAGAAGATGGCTCCCAAAAGGATTCGCTCGTAAAAGGAGCTGCAGACCATACCGGACTATTTATGTTAATGCCTCTGTTTTCCAATTCTGTACCCTGTCCACCATCAAGGATAAGAACTTTTCCGGGGTGCTCAACTATTAGTTCTTTGATTGGAATGCGCTTCATCTGTTTTTTGATTACTTTTTCAAGTTGCACACTAAAAGTTGCTGATTCAGATTTCTTCTACAACTTGTCTGTTTAAATTATCTTCCTTAGTAGTACATTTTCAAATTGGCGTTGTTGCTGTTTTGCTATTACCATTGAATACCTCGCCACAATTTGGTAGTACTTTCATGCCACAGTTTTTACTTTTCCACAGTTCCTGCAGGAATGGCTTTTTTTCATTAACTTTTTGCGGGGATAGCGAAGAGATGCCAGGAAATAAATGCGTATATATTTTACAGATTTGGGTGGTTAAGTAATCACCGTCAAGAGTTCTCCATCAGGATACCATGAAAGATACCCGAAATGGATGAATTTGAATCTACCAAACTTTCGAAGGTTCAGTTTTCCACTAGCGTGTTAAGTACGCCTTCGAATGAAGGAAATAATCTAATACACAGATTCAAGAACTCTTTCAAGCGAAATGATTCACCAGCGATCCAAGAAGGTTTGCTGTATTCGGAGCTTTCAGAGGAAGAAAAAATACAATGGGACTTAGCCAACCAGCCGTATAAAAAGGTCCTAGATCAAAGACACCTGACCATGATAGCCATTGGAGGTACTCTAGGGACGGGTCTTTTCATTGGTTTAGGGGAATCACTAGCGTCCGGACCTGCTTCTTTGCTAATTGGTTTCTTGTTGGTCGGCGCATCTATGCTCTGTGTTGTTCAGTGTGGGGCCGAACTTTCATGTCAGTACCCTGTTTCCGGCTCCTATGCGCTGCACGCCAGTAGATTTATAGACCCATCAGTCGGCTTCAGTATAGGAATTAACTACTTATTGATGTGGCTCATATCTTACCCTAGCGAGCTGGTAGGATGTTCGCTTACCATCTCTTATTGGGCACCATCGGTCAATCCTGCTGCCTGGGTTGCAATCGCGTTCGTTTTAAGCATGCTATTGAATCTTTTTGGGGCAAGAGGCTTTGCAGAATCAGAGTTTTATATGTCAATTTTCAAAATTGTGGCTCTATTCATTTTTATAATTATTGGTATTGTTCTCATTGCAGGTGGTGGGCCTGATTCTACTGGATACATCGGCACGAAGTATTGGCACGATCCAGGCTCCTTCGCTGTTCCTGTTTTCAAAAACCTCTGCAATACTTTTGTTTCGGCAGCATACTCCTTTAGTGGTACAGAAATGGTTGTTTTAACCAGCACTGAAGCAAGGAGTGTTTCCTCAGTCTCTCGGGCAGCGAAAGGTACGTTCTGGAGAATTATCATCTTTTATATTGTTACAGTGATTATAATTGGTTGCCTGGTCCCTTATAATGATCCTCGTCTGATTAGCGGTTCATCCAGTGAGGATATTACTGCTTCCCCGTTTGTTATTGCCTTGAGCAATACTGGTGCTATGGGAACAAGAGTGTCTCATTTTATGAATGCGGTCATCTTGATAGCCGTATTTTCTGTTTGCAATTCCTGCGTTTACGCATCCTCTAGATTGATTCAGGGTTTGGCGACAGCAGGCCAACTTCCAAAGATCTGCGCTTACATGGACAGGAATGGTCGGCCTTTAGTTGGCATGGCTATATGTGGCGCTTTTGGATTGTTAGGCTTTTTGGTTGTTTCCAAGAACCAGGGTACAGTTTTCACATGGTTGTTTGCGTTGTGTTCCATTTCATTTTTCACAACTTGGTTCTGTATTTGCTTCTGTCAAGTCAGATTTAGGATGGCAATGAAAGCTCAAGGAAGGTCAAAGGATGACATTATCTATAGATCGACATTAGGGATATACGGAGGAATTTTCGGCTGTATCTTAAATGTTCTATTGGTAATTGGAGAAATATATGTATCGGCTGCACCCGTGGGTAGTCCCAGTTCTGCTGCTAATTTCTTTGAATATTGTATGAGTATTCCCATAATGATTGCTGTATATATTGGCCATAGAATTTACCGCAGAGACTGGAGACACTGGTACATCAAGCGGATGGATATTGACCTCGATAGCGGACATTCGTTAGAGGACTTCGAAGCCACCAAGCTTGAGAGGGATGAGGATAAGAAATACGTTTCCTCTAAGCCACTTTACTATAGGATCTATCGGTTTTTCTGTTAACTTAGTGAAGTACTTCATTTGAATATTAATTAATAATAATTTTATGAGCCGGGAATTTTGCATCTATATTCTAGGTTTCTAGCAACCGTAGTTTTACGTAAGATGTATTTTTTTTTGAATATTCCGTTTTAGAATGATATTCTAGGCCCTGTATATTCTCCAATAACAGCGGCACGTCCAGGTTCTGTGACAATGCTAATATATTCCTTTTTTTTTTTTTTTTAACTTAGTATACGCTGTATTGGAATCAGTGATTTCATCTAAGTTTACTAACGCTTACACAATTGTGGAAGAAGAGGATAGAAACACCTCAGATCCCCTTGTTACGGTAAAACCCCTATTCTATGCCTCAGTAATAACTAGAAATAGCCGATTATCATTATGTTAAGCCTGTCGATACGCATTACAGTTCAAAAAAAAGGCGGACATCGTGGTTGATATTTGTTTGAGGCCTTAAATTTTATTGTATTACATGTATAAATAGCTAACAACATTTGTTCAGTTGGTACCAATCACCTTTGTTGCTGGGTATCCGCACACATTAACAAGACAATGGAAAAGGGAGAAAACTAACAATCTTAAACGATAAAACCGGACGAAATAACAGCTGTTATTTTTCATGCTAGAACTAATGGCTTGATAGTATACTTGTACCTTGTATCTTAGTGCTTGAACGGATGATTCCCGTCGCCCCACACCTATGCATACAAGACGTCAATCTTCCTGTGATTATATTTTGAGTATGGCGTAGTAATCCCATATTTCTCGTTGGGTGGTGCTGATATTTGAAAATTCATGACCTGTTCTACATACGGCTGCCATTGGTAGGACCGCAATCACAGTGTAATTTTGAAGAACTTACATTGGGCCAATGGATGAGCTGTGACCATAATTTATTAGTTGTTTGTGTCACAAGCTCAGACTTAGAAGTTCTCTATTGCAAACATTATTTCATGTTTCCTTAAATTTTTTTTATTGCACCAACTTTAGTGACCCCTTGTGAGCTCCAACATATTTGAAATCTTCTTAAATTTCTAGTCGGCAAGCAGCAAAGAATTTCAGTAGTAATCTCTACCGCGGCAATATCGATGCAAATGTAACTACCTGTAAGGATATTGTCTTCAGTGGTTTGGTATGGTTTTGTACCTTACTCAACATCACGAATAAAAAGGAAGGAATACGAATCATGATATTGATGTTTAATCTTTCACCGTCAAACAATTAACATATATAGTATATATATTCTTTTATAGAATACTGCTTGAGCTATTTTTTTACTTGACAGAATGGCGCCGCGAAGAACCCCTAAATTTTGTAGCCCTAATTTCGATCAGTTATATATAGCTATGGCACCCTCTTGAATAGCTTCATGATTGGATCTTTTTATATAGTTTCCACGTACCACGCAAAACTTGTCTCAAGTAGCCACTTTACGAGGATTTTGAACGGATTTCTAGCAGTTTCTTCACGCTGGGGCGCTGTTGCATTCTCTTATACCAAGCTCGAAGCGCCTCGCACTCTTCCGGCACTTGTAGTTTTACAATTGCAGCAAATATTAGACCAGCTATTACTGTGATGTCAGCCATTGAGAATGAATCACCAGCAACATATGGGCGTTCTCTGAGAACGGTATCAAAATAATGCATTCCATGTAGGGCTTTGTCGCGCTGGCGAAGTCCCCACTCTTTGTTTTGGTAAAGCTCGACTTCAGGCCCCAATCCAGGTGTAGCATGGTGAAAATAAACACTAACAGGGTCGAGCAGTTCCAACTCTGCGCGTTTGTTCATCATGTGGATTACGCCTTTTTCCAGCGGTGTTTTGCCGGTAAGAGTGGGTGTACCATCAAGTGCATCAATGTATTCAGTAATGGCTGTGCATTCAGCGATTAAAGTCCCGTCATCAAGTTCAAGCACTGGCACTGTGCCTGAATAGTTCTTGGCAAGAAATTCAGGCTTCTTGTGCTCTCCCTTCCAGAGGTTGATCCTCACAAATTGCACACTTGATAGCATGTTCTTCTCAGCCAAGGCAATGCGGACTCGGGCCGGATAAGGCCCTGCGGGTGTGTCATATATTATCATTTTTTGTTTCATCTTTTCACCTCCATTGTAAATCAGGAAACCTCTGCCATTCATGTATCCTTTGTAGGTACTTTATATAGAGCACCAAGTTTCTATCCTTTAGCAGGAAGCACATTATTAATCATTTGAGACGTAAACGAATGAATTAGTAAGCAGTGAAAGAAATTCGAGCACTAAGCGCGACCTAAGGGAACGGACACGGAACGGAGAAACTGAAGTATCAAATACTTCCATTTGATCAAACCACTTGTATCCACTCCCTGTTTTGCACACGGTAGTAGAAGGTCTTTTGAATATTTACTGTAAATACCGATTTCTATGTCCTTCTTGTCCGATTATAGGATTCGGGTCATTTCCAGCGCCTACTTTCCTTCTTGATTTCAAAATGTGTGGTTAACGTACTCCCAATTGCACTACTGTTCCTACAGTTCACGCGCACCTCTTTCTGATGAAAATGCAGCTGCATTAATCTGCGATCTATTGGCATCTCGCTCTTGTATCTGCCCTCCATTCGTGAAATTTTACTCTATTACCATCTTTGATCATTTTTTTGTCGCAAATGTGATACGGCATCCATCGAATTTTGCTCGTAATTGTTTGCCATTATCGCCCTTTTCATTCCGTATTATTCATCCACTCCGCTTCATAATGGGTTCCAAAAAAAGAACTATTGTACGAGCTTTTAGACTCACGAAAACATTACTTGAACAATAATTAGCGCCTGCAGAACTTGACATAATAAAATTCCATTTTCGATATCTAGCTGTCTGAAGATATGATATCTAAGTAATACGGGAAAGTTTCCGCTATTATTCTCTGTTGCAAGCTCACGTGAAAATGTGGATTCGCGAGTGGGGTGTAAGTGAGGATTGCCAAGCCTTTTGTTCGAAAACTTCTGCAGGAAGCGTTGTGTTGCAAGGATGATGCAGCATGAAATATGTGTTTTCTTTTTTTCGAGGTTCACTCCTACAGGTGATTCCTTCGAGAAATTCTGCAACCCATTGTGATATGATGCCTGGCCGAAAGATTTCTTCATTTCTTCGGAGCAGGTTCGGCCCGAAATCCTCATGATCGAGCCGAATGCCAAGAAGTAAAACACCAGGATGACTAACCAGTTATTATCATGTGTATACAGTACTTTGGTACCTTTATCAAGAAGTATACTAAAATATACCAACACCACACACATGCACATGGTAGCTGAGCGAACAGTTTCGAGATTTCAGCATTAATTTCATCTAATAAGACTTTCCGTCTGCTTTCAAGATCAACGTGCTGAACATTTTTACTCTGCTTTCATAATACTCCCATTTTAGGCTTTGATTCAAAAGCCCACTCAATGCAATACCTAAAATGATATCCTTCAAAGATATGTTTAATGAATATGCAGCCACAGCTTTGAATTCAGATTGACCTTGTGTTGCATTAAGTCAGACACCTCTAGATTTGTGTGGCTGCTCTCAAGAAAGGATGTTGAAGAAGATTTATTTACGGAAGAAATAACTGTATACGGCATTTTATTCTTTCTTAAACGAGCAAATTAAAGAATAGACGGATAGAGACTGGAGCTTTAGCATGTGTTCCGAGAAGTCCTTGACACGCGCCACGGTTGTTATGCCGCACACTACAATGATGTGTTTGAAAAAGTATATTAATGCCTATTGTCAAGATGCAATTCATCAATTCCAGCATTGAGTGATTCTTCTCTGGTGCGGTAAAACATAAATTTTAAATCTAGTACTCAACCACCACTGAACAACTATTAATCATCGTGGAAATTATTATGACGGAAATTGAATTTGGGCAACCCCTTCCCAGCAATCTAGACTATGCTGTTTCTTTTGGCATTCCTACATGGGATTCGGCAATAGGCTATGCGGAAAAGGTGCCAGAGGTAATAGGCAAAATGGCTACAGGATATCCGAGGTACTTTCCTCAACCCCCCGTCCAGAGGCTTTGTGCTTACTTTGTTAAGAAATTTGGGCGAGGTTCAGAAAACTGTCGTCCTTTTCCATCCGTTAACCTGGGTTTAAAGTGTTTCGAGTACGTAAAATCTGTCTCAGGACCTGAAAGTAAAGCTCACCTTGAAGTGGAAACAGTTACGATTAAAAACCGTGGGGCAAAAACGTCGAAAGAACCGGCGGAATTGGTGCTAACCATTGCTGCTGTCCTTGCATCGGAGGAAGAGTTCGAGACTGTGAAAGAGTATTGGAAATTAAGAGGTGAATGTGTATCTAGTCGATTGGCGTTGTCTGTCAACCAACTTCTTGACTGCGCTAATCATGGCTCAGAGCAGGTATTGCGTGAGCTAGAGGCTGGTGTTTTTGCAGCAAAGAAGGGGGAGGAGAAAGCAAAGAACCTGATAAAGGGAAGGATAGTTGAGAATCGCTTCAGGCCCTTTGGTTTGGAGAAGAAAACCCCGAATTGGGAGGGACTCAACCTCAACCCAAATGAAGACGTTTATCTTGTATCAAGTGGCATGTCTGCAATATCTACGGCTCGTAATTTACTCACCTTTTGGGAGGAGAAGAAGAATTCAGGAGATTCATTAAACAAGACCACCTCTGACCAAAAGAAAAAGCCATTATTATGTGACACTGTTGGCATCTTCGGCTTCCCTTTCAAAGATACGCAGGTCATTATGACTAAATTTGGAAAATGTAAATTTTTTGGATTTGGAAATTCTAGAGACGTTGTCGAATTACAAAAGTTTTTAGAAACAAGCAAACAACGCATTCTTGCCGTTTTCGTCGAGACACCTTCAAATCCTCTGCTGAATATGCCGGATTTGAAAAAATTGAGGAGTTTGGCCGACCAGTATGGCTTTTTTATTGTAATTGATGATACTATTGGGGGCCTTAACGTTGACATCTTGCCCTATGCTGATATAGTCAGCACGTCCCTGACTAAGCTTTTCAATGGTGCTAGTAATGTAATGGGCGGCTCTGTCGTTTTAAATCCGAAATCATCTCTGTATCCATATGCTCGTGAGTACTTCAGGAGCGCTAATTTCGAGGATTTGTTATGGTGTGAAGATGCGATAGTTTTAGAACGTAATTCCAGGGATTTTGAAGATAGAACTTTACGTGCTAATGCAAACACAGGAATATTGTTGAATGATTTGCTTTTACCCGAGGAGGGGAAAATATGCAAAAAGATTTATTATCCAACTGTTACTTCTAAGGAGACCTTTGAGAACTACGAAAGTGTACGTAATGAACGTGGTGGCTATGGATGCTTGTTCTCTGTAGCCTTTTTCAATGAGGGCGATGCAAAAGCATTCTATGACTCTTTAAAGGTATTCAAGGGACCTTCTAATGGTACTAACTTTACCTTAGCATGTCCATATGTCCATCTGGCGCACCACTCAGAATTAGAAGAAGTTTCCAAGTTTGGGGCCGACCCCAACATTATTAGAGTAAGCGTAGGTTTAGAAGATATCCAGTGGTTATTGAAAGTTTTTTCAAGTGCTTTAGATGTTGTGAAAAGCAGAGGCTCCAAACACTCATGAAGCAGATCATGAGTAGAATATCAAAAATCAAGAATTCTTTATAATCTTTATAGAATATTGTTTATAAAAGTTTTTTTCCATTCTAGCATATAATTTTTTTGGAGGAAGTCTTTTCTGGAACCTTCACATGGATCTTAATTAATGAAAGTAGACAGAGCTCATAAGATCACTAGTTGTTTATAAACTGAAGATGTTCCTTCTTATTGACTTCAACATTATATCGCTCTGAATTAGTTGATCTGTAACTTCAGAGTTTCTTTACCAGAATAAAAGCGTCACAGTTTTTCTTTAGTTTATATGTACACAGGTTGGGGTTTACTATAAACTATAAAAAAGAAGTGTTGTCGCCGCTATTTTAAGGTTTATACACAATTTTAACCAAAAAAAAGAATAAGTTGAGCAACGTTGGAACTGCCTCTGCAACGAATTCCGGCTATATACAACCTGCATCTTTGAAATTCAAATATCCAAAGTTAATGAAGAAGGATAATAATTTTCATCATTCAAAAACTTTAGATCTTCCACGGGCCTTTCCGCTTGTGGAGTAATCCTGAACGCATGTCTGTGAATTGGTTCTTCCCAATCAATCACTGCTGAATGTTGAACTCTGCGGTTATCCCAAATGACGACGGAATGAGGTTCCCATTTGGCTCTTAACTGTAAATCATGGCTGCTCTCCACTAGATTGTACAAGAAATTCAAAAGTGATTCAGATTCTTGTCTTTTCAATTCGACTATTTTCCTAGAAAATGCACGATTGACATACAAGCATTTCTTTTTCAAGACAGGATGAACTCTGACCAGTGGATGAATATGCGTGACAGGTGCTCTTCTTTTTATGCCGCCCTGGCGCTGTGAATTCTCTGCCTGTTCCTTTGAGCTATGGATGACATGAAGCGTGCTCAAGAAATCTTGCAAAGGCTTCGACAACCTGTCGAAAGCCTCGATCGTATCCGCAAATAACGTATCTCCACCACCATCAGGACCTTCAACAACACTAAAGAAAGTATAAGAAGGTGGCTGTAACTCGTAAGAGACGTCTGTGTGCCAGCCACCAGATGATGTCGAGTCATCAAAAACTCTTGCAAATTCTTCCGCATCAGGTCTTCGGAAAGTGATATGCAGCTCAGGATTGTTTTGAGGGTGGCCACTAGTTTGATGAATGTGCAACTTGCCAAAATGTCTTCCGTATTCAGTCACATAATCGGGTCCCTCGTCAGCAAAATTCTGATTTCTAAAGACAACTACTCCCTTTTGGGCGACAAGCAAAGCGAGTTCATCTTTTGCAGCATCAGAAAGATCAGTTAGCTGGATCCCATTGATCTCGAGACCTAATTTCGGGGTGATCTTCTTCACCTTTAGTTGACCAACGTTTTCTTTTGCAAAAAGGTTTGAAAAGTTACCGTCAGCTCTCAAAGCAGGATCATGGTATTCGTGAAATTCCAGCGGGCCATACTTTTCAGTAGGATCCCATGTAGGCAAATAATCTGGATACTTCGATTTCTCTCTATAAGATTTACGGATTTTCAATAAACCAGATGGAGAGACCTCATCTTGGCCATCATAAAAATGGGTATCAAAATTCCCGTAACCTTGCTTGGAGGTATAATTCAGGTTTTTCAACCCATTTGTAATGATTTTGACTGGTAAATCGGTAGATGGAAGAGGGATTGCTGTTTGAGCTGCTGCAGGAGACATATTTTAACTGGGTTACTGTGCTATGTTTGTACAAGTATGAAAGGGCCGATTATACAGCAATAGTACACCTTTTTATATGTTTCTGTCATCAAGAACTGTTACTGACTCCTTAACTTTTCCAGCATTCTTGTTGTATTGCCTACATACCTTCTTTATGTTAGTAGTATGATAAATAAACTCCATGTGCCCTGTGGCGCCAAATAAGAAATCGACTCAAGCCACATTGAGGCTTTTGTCATCATTCCCCTATATACTAATATAGCACCTTTCCAAGGGCCAAGAGCTCGTCCAATGAGACGCATGAGTTGGGTATTTTAAGCTGCACAGTAGACTATATAGATAAAGCTAACTAGTATGTAAAAAACGTTACATGCTATGGCGCTCTTAGAAAAAACGCATAATATAAGCTTCAAGTCAGTTTAAGCTATAGTTCGCACGGATATCTTCAAGAAGACCGATTTGTTGTGGCTGCCATCCCAGCTCTTTTCTGGTACCTTCGCTTGAAACTGGGCCATCTCTAGTGACAAAACAAGTGAGGAAGCCAAAATGACTTTCCGCGTCATCAACAGGGATAGAGGCCACGGGAACATTCAAAATTTCTCCAATCACACGCGCAATATCTTTGAATGGTATACCTTGTTCACCAACGCAATGATACACTTGTCCTGTTTTTCCTTTCTCTAAAACAAGTCTGAACAGAGGAGCCGTATCCAAACGATGTACAGCCGCCCAAGCGTTTGTGCCTTGTCCGACATAGCCAGATTTTCCGGCAGCTTTGGCAATATTCATTAATATTGGTACAAAAGCCTTGTCCCCCTTGCCATGAACCGAGAATGGGAGTCTGACAATTCTTGCTGAAACACCTTTGTCTTTGTAACTCAAGGCAACCTGTTCAGTGACAGCACGCAAAATTTTGGAATCTTCATCAATACCATCCTGTTCGTTAGCAACTTTGTTTGGTCGCAAAGAAAGTGTACCATTCGTATATAAGAAAGGCTTGTTAGAACCTTTAAGTGACTCTAGCATAGCTACAGTGGCCTGACGGTCAATTTCGCAGCACTGTTCAAAATTTTTAAAATCATGCACAAATCCTAAATGAATAACGCCATCAGATTCAGTGGCACCTTTTTTCAAAATTTCCAGATCCTTGAGATCACCGCGAAGGATTTTTGCAGCAGGATCAATCGACTTAATCTTTGCAGCAGCCTCGTCTGACCTTGCCAAGCCAACAACTTCATGACCCGAGGATATTAGTTCAGATAATACGGCAGAACCAATGAAGCCAGAAGCACCAGTTATAAATACTTTCATTTTTTGATCTCTTTTTTATTTTCTTTTGTAAAAGTTGAGTTATCACGCCTTAGCGCTTATGAATACAAGAGTGATTGTAAGCATAGTTGATAGAAGCGGGAGCCGTTATTTATACGTTAGTTGAGTACTTGAGGGTCTTCATCGCCTACTTTTTTTCCTTAATATCCTTGTGTTAGTAATCATATCTTCAGGAAAGCCAAGAACTAATGGCAAATTAAATCCGCGGCTTTCCCTTTAAACTTTTTCCAGCACAATCTATTATGTTGAGAAGTTCCGCTAATTTCCGCATTGGAAAAAGAATCTCATCTGCAAAAACGATGGTTTCTTTCTTCCACGGAAGACTTATGTCCGTCCTCTCTATTTTCATATTGTTCTTTCTCTCTCTTTTTGCATAACGTCACAATACCCTAGTGCTACCGTCATTGGCGCAGCATAAGAGTATTGCATTTCATGTCTTCAGATTTTGCCTCGCGAAAGAGAAAACACTAAGAGGTGAAAAACAATAAAATTATGTTCCAGTGTGTCATACGTGAGGTTTTATCACGGGGCCACCGTTCTCATTGGTTACTTGGTTGTAAATGCTTTGCGTTGTGATAAATATATGGCATGAAAAATCATATGACTTCAAAAATGAACAGATTCCAGATGCCAAGCCCGCTTTCCTTCGGCTAACTAGATGCGCGCTCGCCCTTGAAATCCTTAATCAGCACAACTCAATTGTATGGACGTGAGCTCTGACTTTTGCTTCCGACAATTAGGCCTTTCATATCTGTCCTTCTGAGATGTTATGTATCATGCATTTTGTATACACTATGCAACACCCTTCGCAATGGCGAAAGCGGAAAGTCATGGCACCATCAATCGTGCTCTGACCAGTATGTAAAAAATTTCTTAAGCCTCACCATGTTACAGATTGGCCAGAGCATCTGGATATTCACCACACCTGATTGGGAAGACTCATAGTTTTATGAAAGATTTCTTCAGAAAAAATGACATGCTGATTTTGTCTACTTGCGTGTGCTTTCAGTTCTTTACCAGTACGATTTGGTCACGTGACACGCGATCAACTACATTCAATCCATCTGCCCCTTGCTGGTTCCGAGTATCAATTCTAAATTGTGGCTACCACTATAGCAATAGTACGCCAAGCTCGGATGCAAATCACGGATATCTTCTTAGCATCCGAGTTCAACATCCGAGTTCAGCATCCGAGCTTTGCGGCGAAAACTTAACAAGATAACGGATAATCAAAGTTCTCTGTGATGTTACGGAGTCTTTGGTCTGCGCTGCTGACTAAAATAGTGTGACACAACGTACATAGCGCCACCCATATTGGCCGATAAGGACCAGACTTGTGGCGATGACTGTTAACTCTCCGCGAATCTTTTTCGAAGTCGCAGGTGGCATTGCAGAAACAAAAATGTGTGGCTTCTGAAAAAAAAAATAGGCACCCCATTTGATGTAAGACATCTGGCTACCCCTTGTACATTTCAGTCACTGAGCATCGAAGGCACGTCTTTGCAGCATGCAATAGTGTTCGAAGTTCTTCCATTTACGGTGGCTCCCCTCACTGGAACGGTGATGTAATATGTAGATAGCTAAAACATTTCGCAGGTCCCTAGGAACTGGACGTCAAGATGAATAGGTATTGTTAAAAATGCGTACCTGTTGAATTGAAGAGGTCGGAAAAATCAAAGTACTTAAACAGACGATTGATTCGACATTTAGCTATTCAGGTTGCACTTCTTGAAGGTTGAACAAAACATCAAGAGAAAATAAAAAAGAAAATATAACAAAAAAGAAATGTCAAAAGTTGACGTAAAAATTGGAGCAGACTCGATCTCCTCTTCTGATGAAATCCTAGTTCCTTCGAGACTCGCTGATGTTACGCTAGCATTCATGGAGGAGAATGACGCAGCAGTTCCAGAAATCACGCCTGAACAAGAAAAAAAATTAAAGAGAAAGCTTTTTCTCACAATATTCACCTTTGTCTCTGCCATTAACCTTTTACTTTACATGGACAAAGCCACTTTATCCTATGATTCGATTCTAGGCTTCTTTGAAGATACAGGTCTTACCCAAAATACTTACAATACTGTAAATACGCTGTTTTACGTTGGTTTTGCAATCGGCCAATTTCCTGGACAATACTTGGCTCAAAAGTTACCACTTGGGAAATTCTTGGGTGGGTTGTTGGCCACATGGACTATACTTATTTTCCTAAGTTGTACCGCATACAACTTTTCCGGTGTCGTTGCGTTGAGATTTTTCTTGGGGCTAACAGAGAGTGTTGTTATCCCGATATTAATTACCACTATGGGTATGTTCTTCGATGCTTCAGAAAGAGCTGCTGCTCAGCCATTTTTCTTTGCAGCATGTATGGGGTCTCCAATTCCAACTGGGTTTATTGCTTATGGTGTTCTTCATATAACAAATCCCAGCATTTCGTTATGGAAAATATTCACTATCATCATTGGTGGTTTGACTTTTATCATGACGGTTGTTGTAATTCTGTGGTTTCCTAATAATCCTGCTGATGTGAAATTCTTTTCAATACAAGAAAGGGTATGGATTATCAGGAGAGTTCAGGCATCCACAGGCTCTTCCATTGAACAAAAAGTCTTCAAAAAGAGTCAATTCAGAGAGGCAATGAAAGATTATATAACCTGGTTATTTGGATTGTTTTTTCTTCTTCAACAGTTAGCCAACAATCTGCCCTATCAACAGAACCTGCTATTTGAAGGAATGGGTGGAGTTGATGCTCTAGGTTCGACATTGGTATCAGTTGCCGGTGCTGGTTTCGCCGTCGTTTGTGCCTTCATCGCTACGTTGATGTTAGCAAAATGGAAAAATATTTCAGCTTTAACAGCCATCTTTTGGACTTTACCAGCATTGGTGGGATCCATCGCTGCAGCTGCTTTACCATGGGACAATAAGATTGGTATCTTAGCAAATATCTGTATGGCAGGACAAATATTTGGTATTCCTTTTATTATAGCTCTTAGCTGGGCAAGTTCAAGTGCATCTGGGTACACCAAAAAACTCACAAGAAGTTCGGTGTCCTTATTTGCGATGGGAATTGCTAATATCATATCACCACAAATATGGAGAGAGAAGGACTCTCCTCGCTTTTTACCTGCCTGGATTGTTCAAATCGTTTTATCATTCTCTCTTGCACCAGCCATTTTGTTACTGATCCATTTCATACTAAAAAGAAGGAATAATCAAAGACTAAAAAATTATGACGAAAATTTACAAAATTATTTGGACAGAATTCAACTCATTGAAAGCGAAAATCCTTCTTCCATTGAAGAAGGGAAAGTGGTAACCCACGAGAACAATTTGGCAGTCTTTGATTTGACTGATTTAGAAAACGAAACTTTTATATATCCTTTGTAAATATTGATGTTTTGTTGTGTAAATGTTCTATCTGACACTTAATAATTAGAAAATTAATTTTTTAAACTTTCCGGCTGCAAGAAAGAGGAACTGTGTCTCTTTGAAAGGCACAATTTCCCAAAGAATCATTTACAATGGTAAATAGCTTACTGCTTAGAAAATAATAGATAATTGAATAAATTTATAGAGGAATTTCTTGACAATTTCTTCAAAACAGCCGGTAAAAGTCCATTAAAGATTAGTTTTTCTTAAATAAATCACCTAAACTTTCAAATTTAGCATAAAAAACATGTAGATATTTGTTCTCTGTACTTTATAATCTAACATTTTATAAGACAGAGACTAGTAACCCCTCTAGCCTGTGGTTAAAATACGCAAAACCTTTGAACCCTCAATATTTTTGCCATAATAATGACAACTATATTGTACCCATTTGTTCTTGAGTTGTCCGTATGGATGGAAAGCAGCACTCGAGTTTGCTGAAATTACATACCTCGGTATGCAATATGCCCAGAAAATTTGTAAATGATAATTTACATAACAATTCAAAACATATTGATGTTTTTCGTGGGTAACCATAGTTCTTGGAATGTCAACTGAGGGTATTTGCACTTCAAAAAAAAAAATTTATTAAATGAGACTATATACAGTGAGCACAACCTGTCTAATACAACGGCAAAAATTATATACATTGGTAGATTTTCAAAATTGAACTCTTTGTGCTAAAGAATTGTCACAACAGTTTAAAAAATAGTTTGAATTCTTCAAATTGACCCCATATTAATAAGACCTGATGCGATTCCGGTCTCACCCAGATTAGAGAGGGAATTTAATTTTCTTAGGACCGTAGCTACCAAAAATCTTTGTGTGGTATTGATTATATGATCGTGCTTGCGAAAAAAATAGAAGACTAAAAGTAGCATTAGTTTACTAACTTTCTCCTCGTATCTTTCAAATTTGTATTCCCCTCAAAAGTTACTCAGGTTAGGGAAAATTCCAAGTAGCTTATCAAGATCAATTGCCATTAGTTGATTCAAGGCTTCATTGTCATAATTCATGAGGTCAATTTCACTCTGTAAAGATTCGTCAACATCTTCAGTGAAGTTTCTGGAAAATTCTTGTGCGGAAATGAGTTTTTCTAATTCTTCCAAAATCTCCAAATCAAGACTTCCCAAGAATTGTGGATTGTTTAATTTTGATGTGAACGAAAAGGACTTATCCCTTCCCATACCCCATTTTAAACCGACAATCCTATGGATTCTTGAATATCTTTCATCCATAACGGCGTCACTCTTCCAGTAGTCGGATATAAACGCAGACAGCGCGTCAGTATCCACCAAATAAATGATATACCTGAAAATAGAGACAGAAATGAACGAACCGAGATAACTCTTTTCCAGTTTCGAGATAACAATTTCTACAAGTAATTTCATATGATATGACATCAACTTGATCATTTTTTCAATGACTCGACTAAGTCTTCCGTTTCTATCATTCAACATTCCCATGGCTGCAGAGGATCTGTCGCATGTATCCTTCTTATAAAATAATCTCACGAGCAAGGTGGCCTGGAATATGAGTAATCGATGTATCGAAAAGCGAACAACTTTCTGAGTGGCAAACCCAAAAGGTTCCCGTAAATGCAGAAGAGATCCATTAAAGTATTCCGAGATTAATTTTAGCAACGTTAAATAATCTTGTATAGCGGTAAAAGTAAAGCGGTGATAATATGTTTTGTACTCCAAAGCGTTTTTGAAACATTGATTTTCAAAATGCAAAGATAAGCTATCATAGATGTTCATTGTACAAGTGTAGCTAATCACATTAGCTATGAATGTTTCATTTTCCTCAAAAGTGCTAAAGTCAAAAGATTCTTCATTTGCTAAGGAAGAGGGAACATTGATATGTAAGCTCTTCATCCTTGGTTCTCCAAGAGAACTTAAAATGAGAGGGAATTTCTGATTTAAAAAATCTTTTGTCTTGTCGATGTTATCCAATACTTCCTTCAAGTAGGAAGGGCCATTTATTGGAAAACAAGAAGTCAGTAATACCTGTAAAGATAAATGTAAATGATAGATATTCTCTGCTGTAGCCATCAACGATAAGTCTAGATTATTAGTAGAAGCGTAATTTCTCTCAAATAGTTCTGGTAGAGATTCGTCAGTTTTCATAAAGGATCTTAAATATTCCAAACTTAGAATGTCAGAATCTCCTTCTGGAATCAATATTCCAAACTTCAAAAATTGCACGCCAAGCCATAATTTCCTTCTTAAATTGAATAATCTTGGATAATCGTCCGATTCGCTGACGTATCGAGTGTATTGGAAGGGTTCTTCATTCAGTCCTAGCTTTATTGCTACATTCTCCAAAAATTTTAGGTTTAGTATGTCACTGTGAGTAGGATACATGTCAGCTTGATCTGGATTCAAATACCGCAATATGAAAAAATAGAGCAGACAACAAAGTGTATGTTCATTAACATATTGAAAAACGTTCATGAGAGCAAGAAGTTTATGAGCGAGTAGCGTTAAATTATTCGATTTTACACCAAAAGATTCTTTAAATGAATGACTAGTACTTAGACTCAAACGTCTGTAAGAAAAAGCCAATATGATAGTTAGCAGTGTTATTGTCTCCAGTTTTCTTCTAGAGTCTTTGCCCGCAAATACAATGTTATACCCATTAAATTCATTCAATTGCAACAGCTCCCTTATGTTATCTTCGAATAATGATATTTCCAGTAACGGATAGACCGGATATATTGTTTTGTAAAAGTCCACGATTAAGCCATCAACCTCATTCTTATTGAGGAAATATTTGGATAACTCTTCCAAAAGGATGTTTATGGAAATTTTATCATTATTTTCTTCAGGATGCGCTTGTTCATAATCATACGTGTTATACAGAAAATCTATTGGAGGATACAATTTGCTTGTTTTTGAGGTATTTTCAATAAATTTAAGTGCAGCTTTATCAATAAAAAACAAAGGTCCAATATCACCGATTGTTAAGTTAAGTTCTCTTTTTTTATTGTTGGCAGAAACGTTTTCACGATGGCGTTCGACATCAATCAGTATCCTCTCATGTATGCAGGTGGTCAAGGCCTTCGCATACAAATCATGTTGAAGAATGCTATGGAAGGCAAAAGGACTATCAACGATGGTTGTGTTATTCATTACAACAAGCTTGTCGTGTGCATTCGATAAATTCATGGCAAAATTTTTCATTTCCCAGTCTTTAGTACTTGGATTAAGTATGGAAGTAAAGGAACCACTTGCGGACATCGATGCAGGAGTAATGTTTCTAATGTCTCTATGTGGGGCATTTTCGATAGTGGGAGATTTGTTAATCCGTCCTGGTTCCACTTCGTAGCTACAAATCGAGGATGAGGCCTTGCATTTGGAGCAAGTAGGCCAAAGTTTATCACATTTGATTTTCCTTTGCTTACACCGCAAGCAAACAAACGATGGCTTAACCTTTTTCTGAGATGCAATGCTCATATCCAGTGCAGTACACTTATCTTGTCATAGATTTCTGATGGGTAAATAATTACTTCACATCATCTTTGTTTCCAAAGTTTGGCCTCAATGTTGCCTTTAGGAGGAAAAAATGTGAAGAATGCATACTTCTGCCGCTTACGTAAAAACAGAACTCTGACCAGAAGAGATAAAAACAAAAAAAAAATAAAGGACAGTAAATATGAAAAATAAGATATTATTATATTAAATTAAATTAAATTAAATTAAACTACGATGGGAGCGTTATGCCAAAAAAGATAAAATTCTGAGCAGACTACTCTCAGTCTTCCTTCTTTTGACCTGCCGCCTTTTCGGCATTAACGTATGTAGTGTAATCAAGGATTTGTAATAATTGCCACACTGACCAGGCTAAGAAGGCACCCAAAAGTGGGCTAATCCAGTAGATCCAGTGGTAATGAGGGAAATATCTGGCAGCAACGGCGGCACCCAGAGATCTTGCAGGGTTGACACCGGTACCAGTGTAACCGGTCAAAGCCATGTGAGCCATGAATAAAGAAATACCAATTGGAAGCGCAGCCATAAAGTTAGTTTCACGTTTTTCAACAGCAGTCATCAAAACTGTTAAACACAACACAGCAGTACCAAACATTTCCAAAAACAACCCCCTAGATCTGGAACAGCCTAAACCCAAAGCATTAGTAAAGAGAACCTTGCCTGGAGTCATAGCACTAGCGGCACCACCAGCAGCCATCCCAGCAATGATCTGAGGAAACCACATCACTACACATCTGGCTGGTGAGATGGCTCTGGCCAAACACAAAGAGAGAGAAACGGCTGGGTTCAAAGCCCCACCAGAAACACCAGATAGAAAACATCACAGAGAAACCGAAACCAAGGGCAATCATGATCAATTGACCTGGATGAGAGCCCTCAGGCTCGGTTGTCAAAGCCACATCATGGTTAGCGACATTACAAATGACGTAAGCACACCATAAAAACATGAAGGTACCGCAAAACTCACCCACAGCAGCGATAAAGTGGTTTCTTAAGGTATCTCTGTCAATATTAAAACGCGAATGCTTCGTTTCCGGCTGTTCAGGTGGAATATAAGCATTGTCAACACCGGTCGGGTCCAAGTGCGAAATGTTTTTTTCAAGGTCGTTAGATTCGTTAGACATAGTATAACTAAGGTAGGCTAGTGTCGCTTTTGAATATTTTCAGGAATTGTAATAGCCAGGAACAAGAAAAAAGACATGCGCACACTAATAAGCTACTAAAACCAACATATTTATACTATCAACCGAGAGAGGGGCAGATATGATTCACGATAAAAAGTTAATAAAAGGATAACAGCGGCGCTCTAATTCGTTAATGAAAGCCATAGTCCGGTATGGACAAAAACTATTTCCTTCTTTTTTTTTTTTAGGTTTTTTTTTAATTTGCACTTGCAATAATCTAATTCACTGTAGGAGTTTAAAGAAAAACATCTAGAAGGATTGGAGGAGGTAAGTCATTATTATGGCGGTGCTCTTTTAGCGGGAAAAAAAAAAATACACCTACGACGTTAAAACAGATCGTGCTGTCGTCTCAGCGGCAGTAAAAGTACTGTAGTAGTTACGGTGCACGCAGATGCAATGCTAATTAAATAATCATGCTCCCATTTTTAAGAAGCAGAAAAAGGCCGCAGTAATTTGAGCCGTGAAAAGATTTCGGAGGGTTGATTCTTAACATTTTCCAAAAAAATGTCCTTTGGTCTGTTTGCTTGGGTCTGAAAAGAAGGACTGCAGCGCCACCTCCACTGGTTAAGGACAAAATCCATACTTATTCCATCTTTCTCGGGACATATTTTCCTGAGACAAAAGACCGTAGAACTTCAAAGACTCGTTCCCAGAAAGGGATTTAGAGTTAATTTTTGCTCGGCATCAAGCCGGAAAAATTCAGGCGCCGCTTAGTAATTAATTGCAAGTAAAGAAGTACCGGATTTATTAGACATCGTCTTAGCAAGCAAATTCCTGAAAGCTAAAACGCAAATAATTAACTAAAAATAGTTGCTAAAGAGCACCTTTTATGCGGTACATAAAAGTTTTTAGTGCCGTAGATATATGTAGATATAGGTGGGCGTAGGATCAGAAGGAGCCGGAGAGAAGATTTACCAACACTGATATTCCTCGAAATACTCTATAATTCTCTCTGGGTAACCGAGGAGTTTTTGAGAAACGGTGTTTCTAACATCGTCCACCAGAACAGGAGGGCCGCAGCACACGACCGCTAATGAATCTCCAGGCGGCGTACTTTTTATTGCGTTTTCAATTACATTGCTAAAATTAGGTCTTGCATTGCCGATGTGGGCGAAGCTTGTCAGTTCGGTCATTATATCATCAAAATGTATTAATTGGTCTCGTGCGTTTGCTGCCTTTGTAACAGCTGTTTTCTGTGTAAGGTAAACCTGCACGTTGACGTGGGATCGGCTATTTTTTAGCTCTAGTATCTCGGATTTATAGCCGTTAAGAAAAGAAGGATTTTTGATCGCCATGATCAAATCTATACTCTTGGGTTTATCAGGGTTTCGTGACAGCTTAATGGCATGATCTAATGGACCAGGCAAGCCTGTTCCTCCACTTAGTAACAGCAAATGGTCGAATTTATCGAGGTGAAGATTACTGGGCCCATAAGGTCCCTCAATGGCCACTCGGAGTTGTAATTTACCATTTAAAGATTGCAAAATATGGTTATAAATGAATCTAGTGAGACCACTTTTAGGTTTGATCACTAAAACACACTTCTCACCTTCGTCGATAATGGTAAATGGATGGCATTGCCAAAATACCAATGGATGTAAAAAATAAATGAAACAATATTGACCCGGTTTCGAATGCCATCTCCGGTTATATTTGGGTATGATTACTTTAAACATTTCATCGTGCGGGTTGTTGCTGGTGTTCAAATTGATTAGTGTTGCTTTCGGAAATCTAAACTGCAAAATGTTCCATATTCTGAAAAGCTTTTCCAGCCCCCAAATGAGCAAGGATACCACTATCCATTCTTTCCAACCGTTGAAAATTTTGACGTGTTGCCAACAACAGTAAAAGAACAAAAGGGCTAGTATGATGTGGGTGTACAGGAAAAATTCGTAATGTCTTTTCCTTACTATTCCGAGCGATAGAACTAGTAGAACGCAAAGCACTGTTATGGATGCAATACCAAACTTCCAATAGAGCTGTTTGTTGCTTATTTTGAAGGCATGGTTGATAATTGCGAATAATGAATAAGAAAGCGAATGTATCGTTGCGTTTAAGACCATGATTCTACCGATCCATTTATGGAAACTAATAAAGGAATTGAACTTGACTCCTGTTAAAAATTCGAGAAAACTATTCCTTGCCGTAAAAATGATAATGAGAGGGAACTGAGTAAACGCCAGTATCCCAGATCTATCAGCCAACAGTCTTGTAAACTGCGACAGGTGACTGTTGAAAATGAGGTTATATGGGTCTATGATGTAACTTATGGACAAAAATATGATGTTCGCCAATGTGTATCCAAAAATGATCCATGCCTCCAAGGAATTCGGCATCAGTCCCGTAAAGACTTCCACGTTTAGAAACTTGAAGTGATTAGCGTGCTTATCTACTAAAAACGTAGGCAACACAAAATGGCCCCGAATATAATTGACGAACCGGCTTGCAAATAGCGCTCGATTCAGGCCGTTATAGTGACTCATATGGAAGAAGACGGCGATAATACCCACTATGACGAAGTAGTAAGTTAAATATGCACCATAAACACTGCTGATATCTAAATTATAGGCATGCGCATGAAAAGCTCGTATCCATCTAGATCTTGTCTCACGATCGACTCGAATGGATGTCGATAAACTTTCAATAGAACCATAGTCTTCCAAAGCGTGAGAAGAAGCATTATTTAAAGATGAGTAGTATTGCTCCAGTGAAATATTGCTAAACTTTTTATCGACAAACGAGCACGTTTTTCGTACGTTACCCAAGCTTTCTTCGAAACTTGTGTTGTCCATGGGAATAATCTGGTCTGTAAGCGAATTGAAGATACAAAGTGACCAAGTATCAAACGCTGGTGAATAAGAGCATATGGTAGAATAGAAACCCGGTACGACGGAGCTATCAAATGACCACTTCAGAGTATTTATATAGGATGCGCATGCCAGCACAGCGTTGGATTCCAAATGGTCTTTTTTTTCAGTGTGTGGTAATTTTATATTAAAAGCCTTTGTTAAAGATATCAGCCACGTTAAAAACAGAAGCGTTCTATGCATATTCAACGAGCTATGGTCGTCATGCTTCACTTTAGAAGATTATAGAAAAATCATTGCTGCCTGGTTCGATGACCTTGTATCTTTTCTTGATCTACATGGCCAGTATTTCCGTTCTGAATTTAGAATTACAAATATGGGTGCAAAAACAATGCCCACTAGCCGGGGTGTACGGGACCTTAAATCTAAGTATTGTGTTTTAGATAGAGTTGCGAAGAGAAAATTATAATTATAATAATTCTATACATGTATTCTGTATATATATGACGATTTTATATATAGATATACATTTTCATTTTTCTTGAAGATTGTTGTCATTTGTGAAATCATTTACCTTAATGAGAACCAGCGCCTCTGCTGACTCTTTCCAAAACAGAATCGTAAGAAACTTCGGAAAAATCAGTACCTTGAACATCGGTAGAGACACCGTTTAAGGCTCTTCTTAAGGCATCCTTGGAGGATGCATAGACCATCTTAGATCTGACTGGAGCAGTGTCTGGAGACCAAGTGAAGAAAACAATCTTGGATCTCTTACCTTCATTACCATTAATTTCGTATTCAAAATCGTAAATGGCGTAAAGACAGTCGTTTTCTGGCAATTTCTCTAAGAAGGCATCGTAAGATGGGTCAGTAGAGGTTTCCTTGACAACGATTTCGGTTTTAGCATCGTTCAATCCGAATAAAATAAATTTGTATTTTTTACCCAATTTCAAGTCATTGAAAGCGGTAAGGGATTCATCAGCAACAGCAACACTACACAGAAACTTCACATTTTCCTGGCTTCTTATGAATTTTTTCCCCCACATTCCTTTTAAAGTTCCATGTTAAAAAGGGAGGAAAGAAAGGACATAAGAGAGCGAGATAAAACAGCATCATGTCAATTAGTTAGTAATTGATAGTTTACACAGGAGTACAAATGAAATTTAGCATACCCAGATCTAGACATCTTCTTTTGTTAGTTTTTTGTTTATGTATGTTTTGAAATCTGAAGTTTACGTAGTTGCTAACCAGTCTTTTCTTGTTTCCTCTTTTTCTTCCAATTTTGTCATCAAACAGGGGCGGCGTCACCCGAATATTGTTCTTATTACCCGGATATTAGGTAATTTAGAGGTACTGCATATAGTATAAGTGATTGATGAACTTATAGAATGTTCTCTCGAGCTTCCAAGGCCATTAGCCTCTACCAAAGGAAGTTTGATGCCTGGTCTTAAGCTTGTTGAAGCTTTAGAATACAGGTGTGACCGATTGGAGCGGCTTATAGGCGCCGGATACAGCGCGAATTCCGATGTTTCAGTGCAATTAGATGAACTATACAATCAGTTACATCGTCTATATTTCCAGGGTCTAAAGTATTCTCAAGATCTCCTGCAACTCTTTAATACTTTCATGGCTGAAGACATCGAGAACGTGGGAGCTCCTGATGATATTTGTATTTTTGCTAGTTGCTTTGACGATATTTATACATTATATAGTGCATTTGACGAACTAAACAGCCAATATATGGAGTTTTGCCAAATCAGTAAAAGTTCATTGGATCAGATTTCCTTCAAAGACGCAAATATTGAAACGAAACAGTTGAAGAAGTTACCCGAGTTGGTGGATAACTGCAACATAATGATTTTGAGGTCAATTGCAATTCTAAACCGTTTCATCGACTGGAATATTGAAGTTAACGGATTCTTCCAGTTCCAGAAAAAGAGGCTGTTGAATTTACAAAAGGTAATTTATAGTACGTGAACATGTGTGCGTATATACATATATATATATATATATATATATATATATATATATATACTTTAGCATCGAAACAGCTAGTCCTTTTTAGAGTTCAATTTTTCCACAAAGGCTTTTTTAGCCAATTCAATTAGGATATCCAATTCTCCACTATGCTCACACATGCTATAAAAGGCACTTTGTTTGTTAAGTAACAAAGAATATGGGTGATCATACTCTTTTACCTCACCTGCATCCATCACCAAAATTTTATCATAATCGATAACAGATCTCAACCTATGTGCAATTGTCAAAATTGTACTACCTTGGAACTCTTTTCTTATGGTTTCTTGGATCTTCGCATCGGAACTGTAGTCGATGGACGCTGTAGCTTCGTCCAGCAATATGATCTTTGGACTCCTCAGTAAAGATCTAGCAAGGCACATCAATTGGCGCTGTCCTTGAGACAAATTGGATCCACCTTCGCTAATTTCACTACTTAAATCCAAGAATTTATTAACATTTTCGGAGTTAGTCGACGAAGCCTCATTGCTTGTTTCTCTTGTGGCGCCTTGTTGTAATTGTTCTTCACTAATTAGATTTACACGTTTCAAAGCTTCAAAGATCTGTCTGTCACTAAATTCATCATATGGGTCTAGGTTTGTTTTAATCGTCCCTGAGAATAGTGTTGGATCTTGTGGAATAATAGTTATAGAACGACGCAGTCTTTGTAAATCAACACCGGAAATATCGATATTATCAATTTTGATATGGCCTGTCTCAGGTTCCAAAAATCTGAACAAGGCGGTAATAATAGTTGATTTACCGGCACCGGTTCTACCAACAATACCGATCTTAGACTGAGCGTCGACAGAAAATGAAACATTTTTAATTACTCTAGGTAGATTTGGAGCATACCGTAATGATAAATCATTAACCTCGATTTTACCGTCTTGTGGCCATTGTGGTGGCGGTATTTCTTTGTGTTCGTTGTATGGCTCTTGCTCAATTTCCATATATTCTTTGACTCTTTCAACAGAATTCATATTCATCTCCACTTCAGAGTACAATCTTACCAACCACAATGCCCCTTCAGTGAAGGAAATAGCATACGTCAAAGATATACCAGCCATACCCGAATCCAGATTATTAATATTGAATAGAATGAACAAACCAGCTCCAAAAATGACCAAGGATCCAATCATATCTATCCTAAAGGCCAACCAACGATTAGCAACCCACAAGTAGAAGAATGGTTTATTATTTTCATCAATTTTGTGTAAATTCTCTTGCATAAACCTCCCTTCATCACCAAACGCACGAATGGTGGTAACACCGACAAGAGTCTCGGAAAAATGTTGATAGATCGGTGATCTAGAAATAGATTCAAATCTTTTCAATTCACGAGAACCTGCCATGTAGAAATACCCAACAAAATAATACAATATTGAAACAACTATAGCAACAGATAAGAACTGTGGAGTAATAAATGTAATCAGTATGACGGTGGATAAACATTCAATAAGCGAATAGAAGGCGCCTTGTATATAAGGTGTCAGTTCCTGATCAATAGCTTCGATATCCTTGGAAAACCTGTTCATAATTCTACCTGTTGGAGTAGCATCAAAAAATCTTATCTTGGAGTGTAAAACCTTGTTTAGAATCATATTAAATATCTTTCTTGACGCGTTGATACCAGCAACGAAATTTAAAATAGTTTTACCAGCTCCCAATAAAGCCTGAGCAAAACCAATGATTAGGTACAAAACCAGATAATACATTGTAGAGTGTCCACTGGAAGGTTGGTTTTCAGCTGACGCCATACTGATTTGGGACGAGCCCCTCCAATCAATTAGATGACTAGCCTTCTTGGAGATAAATGCAATAGCGCGTTGTGCTCTGGGAATAATTTTAGCAATGACATTGTGTGACGCCCAGGCACGAACCCACCATGATTGTCCGATATACAAAAGTTGGGCTATCAAGAACAAGGAAGCTAAAAATGAAACAATCTTCCAACCACCAAAAATTTTCAAATACCATTTATAGACATCCAGACCAACCACACCTTCTTCTTTTGTTTCCTCTTTTATTAATTTACCATCTTCAGTGCGTTCAGCTTCTGTCCTCAATGATTTTTGAAGTTTCTTGGCTTCAAAGTGGGAGGAGTTGTTGTTCACGCTAACTTGTTGTTCTTTGACAGCGGGTAGGTTACTTAAGCTTGTGCTACTTTTTGCGGCTAAGTTAGCAGAAGAGTTTGCACGCGATAAGATACTACTTTTCACTAACTCGTCTTCACCAAACAAACCCTTCTGTAACATGTCTATTGGATCACCTTGGTCTTTAACCCTACCATCTTCTAGTAAGACTACCAATTCAGCATTTCTCAAGGTCAAGGCGATGTTGTGTGAAACCAAAATACATGTCCTATCTTCCATTAATGGTCCAGTAATACAATTATCGTAAATCCAAGATGCAGTATGTGAATCAACTGCACTTAAACAATCATCCAAAAGGACATGCCTAGCATTGGAATACAAGGCTCTAGCAAGGGAGACTCTCTGCTTTTGACCACCGGATAAAGTAATACCCTTCTCACCGATTTCTGTTAGGTCACCGGCTTTCAAGATCTCAAAATCACGTTTCAATCCGCATGCTTCGACAACAGCTTTATATCTTGCCTCATTGAATGGACTATTGAATAAAATGTTGTTTTTTACAGTATCATTTAGAAGCCAAGCGGCCTGAGAACAATAAGCGATAGAGTTAGTGGTTCCATTCGCATCTACTATTAGTTCCTGCCTTGGTTCTAGAGCTGGGACGACAACCTTACCATTGAGTAGATACATTTCACCTAATAATGCCATTAGTAGGGATGTCTTACCAGAACCAGTGGGGCCAATAACGACATTTAGTTTACCAGTTTTGAATTCAATGTTCAAGTCTTTCAATTTGAAATCTTGATTGTCCTTATCCCAAGAGATGGTGGAATTCTCAAAGGCAAATCTGTTTCCATTTGGATCTATGGTCAGTTGATCGTATTTCTTTGTATCATTTTCATTTAAGAAATCCTGAACTCTATCTAACGAGACCTTTGATTGAACGACAAAACTTAACATATCAGACAAACGATCCAAAGGATCTCTTAATAACGTGAATAAAGAAAGTGCAGTAAAGGCAACCGGAGTGGTTAATACCTCGCCTTGAACGTAAATGTAGTAAGCAAATGAGGCGGCTGTTACAATAGTTGGGGTAACAAACCAAAGAAAGGAACTGATAGACCAAACAATGGATCTCATTAGCAGTAGAGATAATTCATTTTCTCTAATAGTATTGATATCTTTTTCAAAATTCTCCTCCCATGAAAAGTATTTGATGATTCTGATAGCTTGAAAAGCTTCATTCAACTTTTGAATACGATTATCTGTGACAGCCAAGTTTTTCTTTTGCAAATCGCCGATGTACTTGGCAAGCTTATAATTCAGTGGAAGCATTGCGACAATGATTAAGACACCCACAATCGCAGCAAAACCCAGCAGACGGTATAACAGCGCCAGTGCGACAACAGTCATAACAAAAGCCTCCAAAAATGAATGAAGGTAACCACAAATTTCAGAAACCTTGAAAGCGTCAATAGCCATGAGATTAATAATCGCTCCAAGGTTGGCAGAAGAAGTGGACTCCTCATCGCCGTTGATACTTTTTTGATCATTAATTTCCTGTGGATCCTCATTAGAAGGTTTAGTCTTGTTGGTGGAAATCTTTCTTCTCAAAGCTTTAGTATAAATCTCAGAGATTATAATACTTTTCATTCTGATACAAACTCTCCTTCCAAAGAATAGTGCCTGTGCTTGACAAATAGCCACTAATATCCTACCTACAAACATGACAGTGACGTAAAACCAAGCTAAATTTGAGGGAGCAGATGACTGATCTTCAACATATTCCAGGATCCTTTTTAGTAAAACTGTTGGAATAAAAGAAAGGACGCTGCCTAAAAATGCCCAAAAGCATTGTAGTACCAAATAATTCGAAAAGAAAAAGAAAAGGTTTAGTGAAAAAATACGCTTCCTTTTAACCTTATGGTCAACAAAATATCTGAATTTTTTCACTACAAAGAAAGAATAATCTTGCATCATCAATCCCCAAATATCCTTAACTTTGATACTAACTTTGTGTGCTTTCCAAACAAAACTGTCTAACCAAGCCCAGCATATGAATCCAGCAATAGAAGTGACTGGTTCTGGAGATGGAGTAATCCAGCTGTCAGTTTTATAGATGATGGCAAAATTATTTCTTATCCTCGCAAAAAAGAGTAGCAAGAAAAGGGCAAGGTTAATCGATATTTGTGAAATGTAATACTTTCTCGAAATAGGACTGTTTATATGGTGAATGAAAATGGAACGAAAGGGTAAAATCATAGAGATAAACAAGGCCAAATAGTTTATGAACGATACCGACCATAGATTTCCGGGATATTTGTTTATGAATTTGAAATTTTGGTTGACATTTGCTAAACGTAAAGAGACAATGATAAACAATGCACACCATTCTACCAAACCAGTAATCGTACCTTGTTGGGTGAACTCTGGGTTTTTATTGACATAGTGTAATAGTATAAAAGAATGTATTATAACTTGAGAAAGTACCAAAAAAAATTCAAGGATAATTCTTGATTTTTCAATGAAGCCTCTTCTAACTATTTCAGGTGTACCATGAGGTTCTCCATTTACCTTAACTGATTTCAGCTTTTCCAGAGAAAAGTGTCTATTTTTTAGTGCGTCTTTTGTACAATTATTGTCCACGTAATTAGTTGTGATGGTGTTATTATTTATCAACGGACTCTGTTCGTCTTCGTCGGTAGATGAGTATAAAAGTTCATCAATTGGATTTTTTTGCTTCAAGTGTAGAACGTCATAGTAGTAATAATGTTTCCATATGTTATAAGTTATGAACAACACCGTGAATATTAAAAGCACTAAGGGAGTATAATAATTAAGGTACTTTGTTCTGCCGTACTGAGTTACGTCATCGTAAAACCAAAACCGATGGTCAGGTCTCGTTGAATTGAGTACGTGATGCATGTTCTCCGTAGCTTTTCCCCCCTTGATGAGCTCTTCTAAAAAGTACAAAATCTAGGAAAGTATAATGTTTCTTAAATGCGATGAAATGAAGTGAAAAGAAAAAGCGACTGGCAACTATAAAGAAACAATGCCGGTTTTTCGCACTTAATTGTTTTCAAAAGATCACTTGTTTATATTAGCTGCTAAATTGTTTATTCTATTTAAAACGTGTAGTAAGGAAAAGGCCTGCTCTGTAGTTAATATATTCTTATCTGAAAATTTTATATACTTCATTAGTCACAACGTACGTTCTTTGCAGATGCGCACACAAAAAAAAAAGGGCACCAAAATAAAGGAGGATGCGAAGGTATGACACATTTTCTGGATACCTTTACTGGCTAACTATTGGTTGTGATATTTTGCAGAGATGATGAGAAGTCAAAGCAAGTATACTAGCTATTTTTTTTTTTTAATTTTGTTTTATTTTTGTATTATCTCCTCCTTCTTGTTTCTGTTCATTTTTCTTGGCAGAGGCTATCTTAACCAACAATACTCTACCATTACTTGCCTTCCGACCTTTAAATTCTCGACATTTCTTTTGAATACTATCTCCAGTCCCCAGGTTGTCAAACTTGATGAAGGCTTCGCCGGTGTGAAACTCGTCGGAAAAGAAAACTTTGTTTGTTCTCAAATCCACCAATTCTCTTCTTACAAAGTTTATATTTTTAGGGTCAACACCAAAGATTTTGGCAAGGTCTTCATTTGTCGATTTCATGGGAATGTTTTTCACATAGAGAGTATTTGTGGATAGTGGCTTGAGATCAGGAGCAGTTTTCTTGTTTGATTTCTGGTTTTTTTCAAAACTTTTTTCCTCTTTTGTTAAGATGTTTTCAATAACAATTTTTTCATTCATAAAAATTTTACCGTTCATCTTCTCTTTCACTTTTTTCAGATTCACACCCTCTTGAAATTCTATAAATGCAAACCTTTTCAGCGGTTTCTTGAGTGGCTTTTTCTTTAGCATATTTATTGTTATCTTACCATAATTTGGCTCAAACAAATCTCTCAAGTCCTGTTTACGGCAGTTTTTAGGAAGATTGCCGACATATAATGTCCTCCTATCATTTAGTACTCTTTTTTTTATTTTTGTATTTTCAGGAACAACTGTTGTTGTTTTTTTTCCGTTGACGTTATAAAACTCTATCTCCTCTATTAGCATTGCCTATTCTTTTCTTAAAAGTTTCTTTCTTCTTAATTTTTTCAAGATTACTTGGGAAGATGCCCTATTTCCATTGATTTGAACGTATGTATGAATGAAAAGGAAGTGAGAAGGAACAAGAGAAAAGAACAAAAGAGTTTTTAGTTTTTATATTTGCTTACAGGAACTTCGGCGGCTATTTGTTGTATCGTCGACAGTGACGCTGATTCTTTCAAATATAAATAGCTGCCCCAATTAGTTTTGCTTGGCAAAACCCGACATTGATGAACTAGTGCCGCGCTTAAAAGTATAATGTTGCTCTATTATTTTTCAAAAATTCATACAAAAGAAAACGGGAATTAAGTAAGTATACAAAATATAATTATATTACGATGTTCGAAATTCTATATATGAATTTAAGCGGAGTCGGAAGTCTTAGCTCTCTTGTCCATCTTAGCTTGAGCCTTGTTACCAAGGATACCACCGCCCCAGTGCTTCTTGACTTCATCGTATTTGTCAGCGAAGTTAGCGTCAATGGTGGAAACCAACTTAGCCAAAGCAGCTTCGTCTTCGGCTCTGACTTCGGTCAAAGCGGCAACAGCAGAAGTCTTTTGGTTAACCAAAGTACCCAATCTAGCCTTACCCTTGATAATGGCGTATGGAACACCCATCTTCTTACACAAAGCTGGTAGGAAAACAACCAATTCAATTGGGTCGACGTCGTTAGCAATCAAAACCAACTTGGCCTTCTTGTTTTCAATCAAAGAGACAACATGGTTCAAACCGTACTTAACAGCGTATGGCTTTGGAGAAGCGTCTTGCTTAGACTTACCTTCAGCGATAGCGGCAGCTTCCTTGGTCAATCTTTCCTTCTTTTCAGCAGCGGTTTCTGGTCTGTACTTGTTGAACAACTTGAAGGTTTCAGCAGCGGTGTTTCTGTCCAAAGTGTATTGGAATTGAGCAATGGTTGGAGGAACCTTCAATCTGATGGACAAGATCTTCTTTTGTCTTTGCAATCTGACATATTCTGGCCATTTGACGTATCTGGACAAGTTTCTCTTTGGTTGGACAGCTTGGCCAATACCGAAGTTCTTTGGAGTAGAGTGAGTCAATGGGTTCTTAGCCTTGTTAGACTTAGTGGACTTAGCACCGAATGGAGCTGGAGCAACTTTCTTACCTGGAGCCATCTTTTCTTTCAGTTATCGTGTTCACTGTATTGAAAAACAGATATAAAAAAAAAAAATAGTGAATTTCAACGTGCGCATCACAATACTTATGTCTTGATAATAATATCGATCCCATACTATTGTCCCTGGATTTTGAGATGGGAAAAGTTTCAATGCGTTCTATCGTATAGTATGATGTATTCAAAAAAAATGCGATAATTCTTTAGTTGTCGGCACTTCGGAAGCCAAAAAAAAAAAAAAAAAAAAAAAAGAAAAAAAGAAAAGGGTGTCTAAGATGTACGGATCTTCATTGGGATGGAAAACAGGCAAGTAAAAAGAATAGTAATTATTACAATGGAGAAGATAAGATAAAGTTAGCGGCAACAAATAAAGAACTCATCAGAGTTCTTGGCTTCTCTATGAGTGAAAGTGTTTCAAAGGTGTTTTTTTATGAGACAACAGTAATTCCCCTCCTTCAGAACAGAGTGTAGTGATTGGCAGTGAAGCTATCCCTCTTTGCCACCCAATTTTGACGGCAGTTCTCATAGCATCTCAAAGCAATAGCAGTGCAAAAGTACATAACCGTAGGAAGGTACGCGGTAGGTATTTGAGTTCGTTGGTGGTTATCCTCCGCAAGGCGCTTCGGCGGTTATTTGTTGATAGTCGAAGAACACCAAAAAAAATGCTGTTATTGCTTTCTCCGTAAACAATAAAACCCGGTAGCGGGATAACGCGGCTGATGCTTTTATTTAGGAAGGAATACTTACATTATCATGAGAACATTGTCAAGGGCATTCTGATACGGGCCTTCCATCGCAAGAAAAAGGCAGCAACGGACTGAGGGACGGAGAGAGTTACGGCATAAGAAGTAGTAGGAGAGCAGAGTGTCATAAAGTTATATTATTCTCGTCCTAAAGTCAATTAGTTCTGTTGCGCTTGACAATATATGTCGTGTAATACCGTCCCTTAGCAGAAGAAAGAAAGACGGATCCATATATGTTAAAATGCTTCAGAGATGTTTCTTTAATGTGCCGTCCAACAAAGGTATCTTCTGTAGCTTCCTCTATTTTCGATCAGATCTCATAGTGAGAAGGCGCAATTCAGTAGTTAAAAGCGGGGAACAGTGTGAATCCGGAGACGGCAAGATTGCCCGGCCCTTTTTGCGGAAAAGATAAAACAAGATATATTGCACTTTTTCCACCAAGAAAAACAGGAAGTGGATTAAAAAATCAACAAAGTATAACGCCTATTGTCCCAATAAGCGTCGGTTGTTCTTCTTTATTATTTTACCAAGTACGCTCGAGGGTACATTCTAATGCATTAAAAGACATGAGTAATCCTCAAAAAGCTCTAAACGACTTTCTGTCCAGTGAATCTGTTCATACACATGATAGTTCTAGGAAACAATCTAATAAGCAGTCATCCGACGAAGGACGCTCTTCATCACAACCTTCACATCATCACTCTGGTGGTACTAACAACAATAATAACAATAATAATAATAATAATAACAGTAACAACAACAACAACGGCAACGATGGGGGAAATGATGACGACTATGATTATGAAATGCAAGATTATAGACCTTCTCCGCAAAGTGCGCGGCCTACTCCCACGTATGTTCCACAATATTCTGTAGAAAGTGGGACTGCTTTCCCGATTCAAGAGGTTATTCCTAGCGCATACATTAACACACAAGATATAAACCATAAAGATAACGGTCCGCCGAGTGCAAGCAGTAATAGAGCATTCAGGCCTAGAGGGCAGACCACAGTGTCGGCCAACGTGCTTAACATTGAAGATTTTTACAAAAATGCAGACGATGCGCATACCATCCCGGAGTCACATTTATCGAGAAGGAGAAGTAGGTCGAGGGCTACGAGTAATGCTGGGCACAGTGCCAATACAGGCGCCACGAATGGCAGGACTACTGGTGCCCAAACTAATATGGAAAGCAATGAATCACCACGTAACGTCCCCATTATGGTGAAGCCAAAGACATTATACCAGAACCCTCAAACACCTACAGTCTTGCCCTCCACATACCATCCAATTAATAAATGGTCTTCCGTCAAAAACACTTATTTGAAGGAATTTTTAGCCGAGTTTATGGGAACAATGGTTATGATTATTTTCGGTAGTGCTGTTGTTTGTCAGGTCAATGTTGCTGGGAAAATACAGCAGGACAATTTCAACGTGGCTTTGGATAACCTTAACGTTACCGGGTCTTCTGCAGAAACGATAGACGCTATGAAGAGTTTAACATCCTTGGTTTCATCCGTTGCGGGCGGTACCTTTGATGATGTGGCATTGGGCTGGGCTGCTGCCGTGGTGATGGGCTATTTCTGCGCTGGTGGTAGTGCCATCTCAGGTGCTCATTTGAATCCGTCTATTACATTAGCCAATTTGGTGTATAGAGGTTTTCCCCTGAAGAAAGTTCCTTATTACTTTGCTGGACAATTGATCGGTGCCTTCACAGGCGCTTTGATCTTGTTTATTTGGTACAAAAGGGTGTTACAAGAGGCATATAGCGATTGGTGGATGAATGAAAGTGTTGCGGGAATGTTTTGCGTTTTTCCAAAGCCTTATCTAAGTTCAGGACGGCAATTTTTTTCCGAATTTTTATGTGGAGCTATGTTACAAGCAGGAACATTTGCGCTGACCGATCCTTATACGTGTTTGTCCTCTGATGTTTTCCCATTGATGATGTTTATTTTGATTTTCATTATCAATGCTTCCATGGCTTATCAGACAGGTACAGCAATGAATTTGGCTCGTGATCTGGGCCCACGTCTTGCACTATATGCAGTTGGATTTGATCATAAAATGCTTTGGGTGCATCATCATCATTTCTTTTGGGTTCCCATGGTAGGCCCATTTATTGGTGCGTTAATGGGGGGGTTGGTTTACGATGTCTGTATTTATCAGGGTCATGAATCTCCAGTCAACTGGTCTTTACCAGTTTATAAGGAAATGATTATGAGAGCCTGGTTTAGAAGGCCTGGTTGGAAGAAGAGAAATAGAGCAAGAAGAACATCGGACCTGAGTGACTTCTCATACAATAACGATGATGATGAGGAATTTGGAGAAAGAATGGCTCTTCAAAAGACAAAGACCAAGTCATCTATTTCAGACAACGAAAATGAAGCAGGAGAAAAGAAAGTGCAATTTAAATCTGTTCAGCGCGGCAAAAGAACGTTTGGTGGTATACCAACAATTCTTGAAGAAGAAGATTCCATTGAAACTGCTTCGCTAGGTGCGACGACGACTGATTCTATTGGGTTATCCGACACATCATCAGAAGATTCGCATTATGGTAATGCTAAGAAGGTAACATGAGAAAACAGACAAGAAAAAGAAACAAATAATATAGACTGATAGAAAAAAATACTGCTTACTACCGCCGGTATAATATATATATATATATATATTTACATAGATGATTGCATAGTGTTTTAAAAAGCTTTCCTAGGTTAAGCTATGAATCTTCATAACCTAACCAACTAAATATGAAAATACTGACCCATCGTCTTAAGTAAGTTGACATGAACTCAGCCTGGTCACCTACTATACATGATGTATCGCATGGATGGAAAGAATACCAAACGCTACCTTCCAGGTTAATGATAGTATCCAAACCTAGTTGGAATTTGCCTTGAACATCAAGCAGCGATTCGATATCAGTTGGGAGCATCAATTTGGTCATTGGAATACCATCTATGCTTTTCTCCTCCCATATTCGCAAAAGTAGTAAGGGCTCGTTATATACTTTTGAATATGTAAGATATAATTCTATATGATTTAGTAATTTATTTTCTATACGCTCAGTATTTTTCTGCAGTTGTCGAGTAGGTATTAAACGCAAAAGAAGTCCATCCTTTTCATCATTCAAATGGACATCTTGGCAAAGGGCCCAGTTATGGAAAATCTGGGAGTCATACAACGATTGCAGTTGGCTATGCCACTCCTGGTAAGGAATCATCAAGTCTGATAATTCTGTTTTTTAGCCCTTTTTTTTTTTTTTTCATGGTGTTCTCTTCTCATTGCTTTTCAATTTTAAGTTCGTTACCTTTCATATAGAGTTTCTTAACAGAAATTTCACAACGAAAATATAATTAACTACAGGCATGTAAATATAAAAACAGTCCTTTAATAATAAACCTTAAGCATTACGCGTGTATTAATATAATAAATAGTTATAAATTGAATAAATAGGGGAGAGAAGCCAAAAGGCCCTTCAAAAACAAAGATATAAATTCATCCTTAAAAACAACAATACCTGAAGATACTAGAACACCTTGTCGCCTATGATGGACATATATACAGACCGGGTCATAGCATTGCCAATGATAAATAAATAATAGTCATAGAGAGTAAACATAAACGCCTAACGTATAGGAATGTGTGAGAATGGTGAGTTTCGTCCTTGAAAATAATAATAATAATAGTTGGTGCTTTTATTAGTGCCAAAATCATTTGAGAGGCTTCTGAGTTCTTCGGGGCTAGCTGTTTTTCTGATAGTCTAGGCAAATGCCAAAGATTTCTTAATTTCAGCAATAGCCAAACCAGGATTCAAGCCCTTTGGACAAGTTCTAGTACAGTTCATGATGGTGTGACATCTGTACAATGACATGGAGTTGTTTAGCATGGCCTTTCTTGTCTTTGTAGCTTGGTCTCTAGAGTCAATTAGCCAACGGTAGGCTTGCATTAGCACGGCAGGGCCCAAATACTGTTCTTGGTTCCACCAGTACGATGGACATGAAGTAGAGCAGCATGCACACAGAATACATTCGTAAAGACCATCCAGTTTCTTACGATCTTCAATACTTTGTAGCACTTCCGTTCCATCCTTTGGAAACGATGATCTCTGTAAGTAAGGTTGGATAGATTTGTATTGTTGGTAGAAGTTAGTTAAATCAGGTACCAAATCTTTGACAATAAACATGTGGGGTAATGGATAGATCTTGAGTTGTTTGGATTCGTTCTGGTCGATCTTACATATACAAGCTAGCGTGTTTCTACCGCCAATGTTCATGGCACATGAACCGCAGATACCTTCTCTACATGATCTTCTAAAAGTTAGGGTAGAATCCTGTTCGTCTTTGATCTTTAACAGCGCATCAAGTACCATGGGCCCACAGTCATTCAGATCCACTTGATATGACTGTAAATGAGGTTTAGCACTTGGCTCGTCTGGATTCCATCTGTAAACTTTAAAAGTTTTCAATCTGGGGGTATGCGTAGCTGCAGCTGTTGTGGCAGTAGCCATACCCTTCTTCGTCACCAAACAAAAGGCCTTCCTTCTCAATAGCACGTTCAACATCCCTATAAATATGTATACTCCAGTATTTCAAGAAAGTATAGCTCAACTATATTCCTTTCAATCCCTTCCTTTAGCCTAACATTTTTTGGCATTCTCATAGAAAGTCATTAATCCCCTTATATAAGTTTGCCCTTTTTACACCGGAGCTAATTGGGCCAATGCGAGGCCGCCTTTTGCGCGCTGCGGATATTTCTAAGGCATGGTCGTGCGGAGCTACAATAATACGATTGAATTATAGCTACATAGTGTACAAAAGCGGGTATATACTTTCATATGTGATCATAGGATAGCTTCACAGTACTTATTGTATTCTCTAACAGCAATGGCGATGTTCCTGTACAAGGACCGACGTTCTTCAGGATCGCTGATGGGAATGAAGTATTCGGATTGAGACTTGAGTTTAATTTGAAGACCGGATCTTTCCAATGTAATTCCCTGGATGGAAGGATATCCTGTGCTCCACATAAGCTCTTGGGTGGCCATTTGCACCTCAGCAATGTGCTGCATGGACACAATTACTGCTAGTTCTTTGCCTGGCAATATAACGTGCGACAGGTATTCATCATTCATAAATACTCCTCCATTCACGGTCTTGAGCCAGTATTGTCCTTGGGCCTCACGTAGATCATAAGGCTTGATGATTTGATCATGGTCCACGTACCTTGGTAGACGCACTCTGCAACCCTTTTGCATGTCAAGCACAGTGGTGGTACTTTTCACGCCTTGACTTAAGTTACTTGTAAGATCTAAGAATCCAATGGCTGTCTTAGTTGGCAGCCCAACGATACCTTTACCAAGGCCTTTGAGGAAACCAGCGGCGCCTTCCTTTTGCATGGCCTTGTATGGGTCCAGTGCAATTCCGCTCAACCCGCTTCCCAGTGTGCTGGCAAAGGATTGCGCTGAGTTTGCCAAGGCATTCCTGTTGTTTTTATTTATTCTTTGTTGTAATCTCCTGACCCTTTGGAATTCCAGATCTTGTGTAACTGACAGGCCCTTGGCCATCGACCCCGTAAACTTGGACATACTATCAGAGAGGCCAAAGACTGTTTTCTTTGCAAAACTTAGTCCACCTTTAGCCAGATGTATACCAATTTCTTGAGGCCTATCATTCATCATGTAACCTTGATATGGTTCATAGAATAAGTCCCAGACACCGGAACTAATTGTGTTGAAAAGACCTACAGGATTACCAAAACAATCTGCTGATCCTAAAATTTTGTGGATCTGATACACGAACTGGGTCGTATAGTGTCTCTCAATATGGTCCATCAGAATGGGCAATGGGACTCTTACATTATCCATGAACAAAGAATTAACTTTAACCGGCGCCTCATTTATATTACCTAATGTCATAGCAAACATATGGACATAGTACAATGATGACGAAAATGACTCCTCGGTCTCTTCAGCCAATCCTGGACTAATTTCATCGGAGCGTATAAAGGACAGATGTAAGACGGTGGGCTGAATATGGAAGATCTCGAAATATATATCACCCGCCGTTTTTAATTCAGAAACATCAGGTAACTGGATTTCTTCATCGTACTTATAATCTCTTGAATCCATGATCCATGGGGATCCTGGGAATTTTATGAAGTCCATCATAGCATACAGCATGTCTTCATCTAATTGTATGGAAAATTCCTGGATTAATAACGTAACATGTTTAAAGTATGGGACAGCCTGTAAGGAATCGTTGACTTTAGAAATAGAACCTGATATCACTGGATGATTTTCAATTTCCTTTTCTGTGTAGGGGATTTCTGTTGGATATAGAATATTTGAGTAGTTTCCTGAAAATAATTGATTATCTATTTGCATCCATTTCATTTTCCAACTGAAAGTCTGGTATGCTTTAGATTCATTGTATCTTAATTCGATCCCTCTCATGTTAATATATAGAAGTTCCTGTAAACGACCATTGATTAATGAGATACCAACTCCTTTGAACGAAACAACTATCTGTGTATTAACCTTCTCATCCTCATCCTTTTGCACAAAGCCATCAGTCACTGAACTATTTACTGAAACTGAAGACGTGGTAGTTGCAGAGGCAGTTTTCAATTTGTATAACCCAACATTGGCCTTATAGTTAACAATAACTAAGGCCTGCATATCGTCGTCAGCAACAACATGTAATCCAACAATGGGGGCTGGTTTATCCTTTGACCTTTTATCCAGGCGTAACGGTGGCAATTCGCCAATCTCAGCCAACCGAACTTCCCTTGTACGTGTACCTGATTCTAACACCAGATATTTCTCCTTAGCTGTAGGAAAATCCCATGCGTATGGCATAATACTTTTCGAGGGAATCCTGTAAAAGATAGGTTTGAAACTACGGCTTGAGGACTCGTTAGACTGGTCATCCTTGTATGGATCACTAACTTTACGAGGATCTCTTTGGTAAAATATAAAGTCATGGTCGCTGAAATTTCTTATGGAAAATGGCCATCTGTCACCACCGTCCTTGATTCTTATGAATATTGTTGCTTTGTCCAAAAGAATTTCAATCTTTAAAAGCTTATGGCGTGAATTTTTCAAAACTTTCAAATATGTTACACCGACATTTTTGATAAAGAATGGTTGTGACCAATTGGAGTCTCCGCCTAAGAATTTCAGCACTAATTGCTTGTCGACGATGTTTCTCATCCTGTATAAAGGCTTAGTGATGTTCGATTCTATTTGCTGGACATCCATAGACCCTGTCTCGCAAACTTCAATAGGGATATCTAAAGTATTGCTTATAATATACCTAGGTGCAATCTCAATAACTTTACTTAGCAAGTACTTCCCTTTACCTTCGCTAATGTTGATGCCTAAATTTGATTCTTGTTCCTTATTTTTTATGCGAACAGATGCATCAAATGATTGGCCAATAGCGTCAAATGATAATTTGGAACTCCACTCTGATTCCTTGAACCTAATACGAGCTCTGTTACTTTTATCATCTTCTTTATCAAATGAAAACATTTTTGGAATAGTATATCTTTTTTCGTTTTCAAGCAAAATCTTGGATTGTGCAATATTTAAGAGACTACTTTGAATGTAGAGTTCTCTATCGGTAGAGTTCATAATAATATAAGGGGAGTATATCCGAATAACTTTGGACCTTGTACCATCGATGTTTTTATAATCTAGTTTCAACAACAAATTCTGACCTCCAGATAGGGTCAAAGACAACGAATCTTCTGGGTTTAAAGGACTTTTATGTGGTGTATTAACGATGGAGGGCTTTGAAGCAGAAGCCTCATCTTGTAATGGTTGAACAGACATTAGCAGGAAACTATCCAAAGAAATATGATGAACTTCCATACTTTCTCCAGTCTTCAAGAAATCTGTTCTCTTCTCCTCTCTTTTGTCAAAAATAGAGAAGTTAATATCTGCTGGAAGTAAATTTTCAATAGTCATAGATGCCGAAACCACGATTTTCATATGAGGAAAGATCTTTGCCAATGGTTCTCTTTCATCATACTTTGCACCAATTTCGAAATGAAATCTTTGATTGGAATCTTCTTTTGAAGAACAGAATATAGACATTTGGTTGCTCAACAAGCTTTTCCAAGATAACGTCTGTTGAGACCAATCGTATATATCCTCTGATGCGGGTCTTATCCTAATATCAGAATCGTAGGCATATTCTACAGGAACAGATTTACTTTGATGTGGTTTAATAGCATATTTTAAAGATGGCTTATTTGGATCTTTGGAGTCAACCAAAAGCTCAATCTCAGTTGAAGTTGTGTTTTCGATAACTAAAGTTGACCTAAACGTAATAATCTTCACGTTATTCTCATCACATCTGGCCTCACAAACAATTCTATTATGCACATTATTTCTTGGTGGGCTCAAAACATGCAAGTTTTCACCTTCTGTTGTGGCATCAATATTCATAATGGTTTTATAATTTTGCCCAGAAACACAAACACCCAAAATGTTCTTCGACTTATCAATATCCAATTTCTCTCTAATACTTCTCCAATCTTCAAATTCCCAAGGAAGAGAAGTGTTTGCTTTTAAGAGCACAACTTCGTTTTTGTTGTCTTCAGTCGTTTTATCCTGTATCCAGACGTCAAAATCTAATTCTGTATCGTTTACCAGTTGATATGGCTTCTGAGATACCCTGGAAGCTAAGGGCAGCTCTTCGGTTAGAGACGCCGGGATGTGAGAAAGCATAGCGATTGACCTAGCAGAAAGTGTAATTTCCGCGATTCTTTGAGTTAAAATATCAAAAGAGAAAGCAGGATCCATTTCAGAATGCCCTTTTGATAGGTGGAATGTTATTGGAATCATCTCCAGAAGTGGCTCCCAGCTAGATCTCGAATAGTTGAATATGTTAACATAGGTTTCTAGAGAAGCAAGAGCTTCAAAGTCGGTAGACCAATCCTTTGCTGAAGCAGTGATTTCATTTACATTCATGTCCAATATTGGCATTTCATGGACGTCACCAATTAAAATAAATCTCAGTCCGCCTAAGTCAGCATTGAATGTTTCGTTTTTCAAAATTGCAGTAGGCACTTCAATTGATTCGGAATCTGAGCTCTGGCTAGCCCTGCTGCGCTCACCTAAAATGCTTGGATCCAACACCGCTAATTTCCTTTCAAATTCATGAGAAAATTGTATTTTGTCTGTGCTCTCCTCCTCCTCTCCATTATCCTCTTTTTCCGTCATCTTATTTAGCAATGTGGTAACTCGTTTGAATATTAACATCGCCAGACGAATATCTCTAAGTGAAATACGCATCAACAGGGGCTGAACGGAAAGCTGTATATTCGTCATTAGGGTCTGAGGAGTTGAGTTTCTTTTATCAATTGTCAAGGAGGATGAAAAGTCGTCCAATAATCTCAATTTTTCTTCAGACGAATTCATTTTGAATAGGAAGATACCAACATTATTGGCTGCAACTGTCATAATATTCTGATCGGTTACTAAAAATTGTCCTATCTTGAAAGAAATAGCCTCACTATTCATGTCGCAAGGATCAGCAAGTAAGATCAGAGCCGTTTCGATGATATTAACAGAGTATTGGATTTTAGTCACATCACCACCTTCTTGAACGCTTTCAACAATAGCCTTGTTTTCAGGCTTTTGGTTTGTGTTTTCAGGATAGTATAAATTGTTTTCGTGGCTTTTGGACATAATTGCATCAAAAAATTCTTTGAGAGAAACCAAATAGTCCATTGCCAAAATCATTTTCGGACTGTCCATTGTCATCGAAATGTTCAATAGCCGTCCGACCTCTAAGTTCTTTCTGGAAATATTAGCCACAAATTGATATTCTTTATTCTTACTCTTTGGTATTAGTTCTGTATGCTTATTATCTTTTATATTACGAACATCTTCTATCCGGAAAGCAGCAACATGTGCTTGACCATCGACGGTCCCATCATTCTTTAAACCAAGGCTGCACCCAATGTCTTGAAACATAATTCTTGTCAGACCACAGTCATTCAAAGAAGTGACGCCCTTTGTCTTGTTATATAAAGTAAGGGCAATCTTTGGAGCTTTAAAAGAAAAATCCAAGTATTTTTGTTCTGGATTTTTTATATTGCTTTTATTCGATCCCTGTAGAGACTGAGGAGTAGCTGTGCGTTCGCTTTCGCTACTTAAAGAAGCAGGGTCAGGAGAGGGACTTTTGATCTCGCCTTTTCCTCCTGATTCACCAGAGTTTTCGTCTGTGATATTGAATGCAGAGGATACTTTATTGGAAATTTCTAATAAGTAAGTCAGCTGGTTCTCAGTCAAATCCAACGCAAATGATTCAAAATTACTCGTTACTTTAAGTTCTGGAGTGTCATCTTGCGGAAGGGGATCTCTGTCTATATTGAAAAGTAAACCTATATTTTCAACTAGATACAATTGTTGACTGGAACCATCGAAGTTTAAGTTCGAGGATAATTGGCCCTCGCGGACACCAAGTTTGATATGGTTTATTTTATGAGATTCGTCTATTACCGAAAATTTGTTTTCAATAAAGAACTCACCCAAATAAAACCGCATTGTATCGTAATTGTTCTCTTGTGTGCCTACTAATTTAGGAAACTGGATAATAGGTGCCTTGATTACTATGTCCATTTTCATGTTATTTACGGCGTCAATGGAAGGGGCTTGGTTGTACGCTGCAAGACGAGCTCTATCAAAGGATACTTTAGATTTTTGAAATTTAGCAAAAAAGTTAACCATTCTGTTAACAGCACTTTCGATAAAATTAACATGCATAGAGCCCGTAGAATATTTTAAAAACGAATCATAATCTTTGGTATTTGTAGCCGGATCGAATGATTCATAGCTCAATTCGACTAGTTCTTGACCTTTCATTTGAATTATTTTTCTAAATACCGAATCCCTGGAAAACGATTCATTTGTTTCATCAGTCAACTCCAACCCGCCTAATTTTAAGTTAATGTTGTATCTTTCCGGTAGTAAAACCATTGTGAATTCACCAGCCGATAGAACTAACGTTGCCAGCTTTATAGAATCATCATTAAAAATAACATTGACGGCCTCCATTTTAATTTTCATATTGATTTTTTGTGGCGCATCGTCCCTATCTTCTTTATTATGTCTCAACACATCAGCCGGCATTTCTGGAGCGTTAGGATCCGTAAAAGTAAGCATTGCATAATTCATTAAAGTTAATACAGATCTAGGTGTTAATACCAATTGCAATTCACTCATATGCATAACAATATCTTGATCGAATAATTCAATCAAAGTATCGTTATGAGGCACAATTCTCTGCACTCTCTTGTATTTTAGCGTAAACAAATCTTTTTGAGATCTTGTCACTTTTTCAACGCCGGATGATATCAAGTTTTTGAATTCCTTGTTATCAGTCAGCTCGATGTAATCTTCAACATCTAATGAATGTACTCTTAGATCTAAATTCATTTCTTTGGCTCTCTTATCAAAATTGAAATTTAGCCTTTGACACAATATATCAACCAATTTTTCGCTGTTTCTGGAATCATTTTTGATACATTGAAAGAATGCTATTTTCGCCTGATCGATATCAAAATGGAGCTCTAAGAATTTCTGTTCAATTTGAAGCGGCTGCATATTTTCTAACGCTTTCAAAGTATTCTTCAACTGCAATTGAATTTGCTTCTTCATTTCTTTTTCGGAACCAGAAGAGTAATTAACGTAATCGCCGTTGTTTTCTTCATCATCAATCATAGAAGGTATAGAATTAGCAATCAAATTCATAATAGTCTTGTATTGAATGTCATTTATGGAAAGACTTAAGCGAGGCAAATGACCAAAAACTCTTATCGTGGGTAATTTATATGCTTTAGGAAGGATTGATAGATCTACAGTTAACTCTAATTTCATTTTATCCAAGATTCTAAAATCATTCGTGGAAGAGGCGGTATTGATCTTACCTATAGTAGACTGAATATCAGGACCAACAAATATCTGAGTATCCTGAGATAAAATTTGGAACCTATCAAACATTAACCTATTGATTTCGTTACCGTCAATCTTGTCATATTCTTCCGGCGATAACTCTTTTATTTCCTTTATCTTCTCCTTTGGCACTAAATCACTGAGTATAGACATATGACCGGCATCAATGATCGCACAAGGGGTATCCCAATCATGTGGGTCTAACGGTAATATGATTAATGGTGCTTGTAAATCTAAAGATACATTTACGGTCTTGTGGTCTTCCAACAAAGACTCAATACCCATTCTTGTTTGTGTTGTCCAACCTTCTACAGTTGCCTCGGCGGCGTTTACGATATTGCCGATTGTTTCCATGTGTTGGTTTGACGCCTTAAAAAACTTGTGGACCTCTGTAATGAAATGAACGTGGTAAAACACAGTCATTCCCAATAACTTAATGTTTAAGTTCGAATCTGCTAATCCATCTAGTGGATTCAATTCAAATGAAGCACGTAATAAAGGTTCATCCTCTTCTTCTTCCTCCCCGGTAGCGTGGTTGTCAATTGAAGATTGATCTTTAGATGAGTTTCTGACACTAATGATATGTTTATATAACGCGTTGGGTGAGCCATCTTCGAGACTGAATTTGTTCAATTGGAAACTCGATAAAAATGAATCAGGTCTTTGAGCAAAATCAACTTTACAATTTTCAAAAATTATGGAACCCAAATTTAGATTTTGCTTCTTCTTTCGTATAGTGAATGAACCCTTTTTTAACAAACTCGTTACACGAAGTTCAACCCTTTCTCTAGGAACTTGCAGTACAGGACCTTTATCTTCATTCTCGTCAAATTCAATAGCATCATAAAGCTCCTGACGCTGTTCTTCAGTCATTATTAAATCTTCGTCTACTTCTTCTGTAGGTTTACCGTTCCACCAAGAAGAGAGCCAGCTTCCATTATTTTTAGTTGCGGACTTGTTGGAAGTTTGTGGTTCAATATTTGAGCTAGCTGTTGGTGTGGGTGAGTCTTCCGTCATGCCCAACTTATATTGCGCGTACTGTCTCTTAGCGACAGATCTGAAGAGAATAATTTCATCATACGTTAAATCTTTATGCAATTCAGATAATTGAGCCTCCTGAATGGGGTCACGTAGCGGAGCTTCTAAATTTTTTAACTTTAACTTTTCAACCCATAATTTTGTGTACAACCTCCGTTGTTCACATTTCTCCTTCATGCTTTCCCAAGTCCACATTTTGTTTTTTTCATGAATTTCATTAATAACACAAGCAGCAATGTATTTAAACCATTCTGTCGGGTTTTCACTAACTGCGAAGGATGGTCTTGCTTTCTTAAACTTTTTGGTAATTTGTCTTAACTGTATACTGGAGAGGACATGCAAGATATCATTATATTCTGTATCATCTAATTCTAAACCAAATTCATCATAAAACATTTGCAAGTCAATGTGAGGTTGTTCCTCCGTGGAACCCAGCTTGTTGATACTAAGCTTCCCTAGCCCGCTAACCGGTTTCAAAATGTATTGATGCTTGGGGGCAGTGGAATTTTTCGATGCAATCATATCTTTGAAACCCCTTACAAAATTTTCCAGGCTTCTATCTTGATCATCATCAGAAATCAAGGGCGGAGAGTCTGTATTCCAATACAAACAGAGTGAATTTAAAGTCAATAGTTTATGCGTGATATTCTGTGTAATATCAATGAAACTTGGAGCCCAGTTGGAATCTGTAGATACAGCTGATAGCTCGTTCAAAGTTAATCCAACGGAAGATGGGCCTGTAGTGAAGATTCCGTCCATGTCCTCGTACCTTAAATGGATATTTTTTATGGTAACTTGTAAATTGTCTATGATCTTTGTAGTCAAAGACTGCATAAACCCGGCGTTATTTTTTTCTGAAGAAGAAGAAGAGGTTTTGTTCTCTGATTGGGTACTCAGTATGCGAGCCTGATTTGTCAGTTCCCATTCACTTACCTTCCTCATCTTCAACCGAAAAGCTCTCTTTATCATCTCCTCATCATTTTCGTGATCTTCTGAACGTGGTGAGCATAATAAATAACAGTCCTCGATAATGATTTTCACGGGCTTATTCTTTAAACTTGACCATGGGACCGTTAAGACCAAATCACCCAGTATCCCTGATTTCACATCTATGGGTAAATTTAATGAGTCCAAACAGTCTTTTCTTAGTTTTAAGTTTTTTAACTTCACATCACCACTCCATATGCCGACATTTAATTGATTAGGGTCGAAATTTTCCACATATGAGCCTAGCAATCGGTTTAGCAAATTAGCAGCTAAAGACTCTAACATTTAACTGTTCTTAATTTTCCTTTTTTCTGCCTTTTCCCTTTTGGTAGTCACAATATTCTATCCGTATCAAATTAAATAGAGTTAAAAGGTTGACTCAATTGGTCGGCTTATGTGCGTTTACTGGAGATTGAAACATGATAGGACACTATAAAGGTGGTTTATATTCCCTAATAAAAATCCCTTTCTATCAAAATAGCTAATGGTATTACCCGGCTTCGCGAAAATAGTGAACGTCATAGTATAAGACGATTCAAAAATCCAAGCTCTTGAAAACCAACATGAATAAAGACAATAACACAGTTGAACAATTTATTTAGTGTTCTATGGAGTATTTATCAAAAAAAAAAAAAAACCAAAAAGAAAAAAGGAGAGTAAACATATATATATTGACATAATGAAAATATTGCGAGGACTGATCAGTTACCACCCCTCAACCTCAAGACAAGGTGAAGAGTGGACTCCTTTTGAATATTGTAGTCCGACAGCGTTCTACCATCTTCTAGTTGCTTACCGGCAAAAATCAATCTTTGCTGGTCTGGAGGAATACCTTCCTTGTCTTGAATTTTCGACTTAACGTTGTCAATAGTGTCAGAAGATTCAACCTCTAGGGTTATAGTCTTACCTGTCAGTGTCTTGACAAAAATTTGCATACCACCTCTCAGTCTCAACACCAAGTGAAGAGTAGATTCCTTTTGGATGTTGTAGTCAGACAAGGTTCTACCATCTTCTAGTTGCTTACCAGCAAAAATCAATCTCTGTTGATCCGGAGGGATACCTTCTTTATCTTGAATTTTACTTTTGACGTTGTCAATAGTGTCGGAAGATTCAACCTCTAGGGTTATAGTCTTCCCTGTTAGAGTTTTGACGAAAATTTGCATACCACCTCTCAATCTCAACACCAAATGCAACGTAGACTCTTTCTGAATGTTATAATCAGACAGCGTTCTACCGTCTTCCAGTTGCTTACCAGCAAAAATCAATCTTTGTTGATCTGGAGGAATACCTTCCTTGTCTTGAATTTTCGACTTAACGTTGTCGATAGTGTCAGAAGATTCAACCTCTAGGGTTATAGTCTTACCTGTCAGTGTCTTGACAAAAATTTGCATACCACCTCTCAGTCTCAACACCAAGTGAAGAGTAGATTCCTTTTGGATGTTGTAGTCAGACAAGGTTCTACCATCTTCTAGCTGCTTACCGGCAAAGATCAACCTCTGTTGATCCGGAGGGATACCTTCCTTGTCCTGGATTTTCGACTTAACGTTATCGATCGTGTCGGAGGATTCAACCTCTAAAGTGATGGTTTTACCGGTCAAAGTCTTAACAAAGATCTGCATACCACCTCTTAGCCTTAGCACAAGATGTAAGGTGGACTCCTTCTGAATGTTGTAATCAGACAGCGTTCTACCGTCTTCTAGCTGCTTACCGGCAAAGATCAATCTTTGTTGATCTGGAGGGATACCTTCCTTGTCTTGAATTTTCGACTTAACGTTGTCGATGGTATCGGAAGATTCAACTTCCAATGTTATGGTTTTACCGGTCAAAGTCTTGACGAAAATCTGCATAATCTATTAGTTAAAGTAAAGTGGGAGGGAGAGTTCGAGAGTTCTTGTCGTATTGTAGTAGATAGAAGATATACTTATCCTTATCCGTACAGTTCTTGCTCTTTCTGAAGTAGCACTTTCGGAAGAAGAAAGATAAGCAGGCGAATTCAAAGGTGGCAAAACCCGGAGCCTCTCTATATATACCCCCAAAAGGAGGAACCGCCCTCAAATGACACTGAATTCTAAAAACAACTGATAAGTGGCATCGCCCCTGAAAAAAGAAACGAAGTGGGGTAACCACCGTGTGTGGCCGGATGTACGGCTGTGTGATGCTCCACTGGGCGGCTATTTTTTTTTTTGGTACCGAAATTGGTTTATCCAGGATTATTCTAGAACGTTCTAGAAACAATACTGACCACAAAGACTTTTCGGAATAGAATATTGTCAAACAAGAACTTTTTCACTTTCTTTTCATAAAACGTCACTTTCATCACTTTTGCAGGATTTCCCACAGTTCGTTTAAAGGGACATTTCCTATCATGGGTTGCCCTGCGCGAATAAGATGATTGGTCAAGGAAGACTCTAAAATCATCTGAACGGGTTATTTGAAGACTTGGGTCTAAATGAGAGCTTGCTTATTCCACCCGCCACGCCGGGCGTATCTTCACTGTCTTCTTCGGCCAGGGGATCCAAAGAGAATCGGGCATATTCGTGCGTATTCCTTGTCCGTTGTCTCTGGAAATCTAAGCTAGTGCTGGTGGTGGGAGGCTTTGCTTTCTTTTCTAAGCTTTGTCGCGTGAGCTCGCTTCTCATTTCCTCCAGCTTCAAATGGCTATTGTCCGTGGACTTCCTGCCCGGAGTCGATATGCTTGAGCGGAATTGTATTACATCCTTGCGTTGTTTTTCTAGTAACCCGTCGTCTTGCAGCAGCCCCAGAACGTTCCTGCTTAGCTTTTGAATATCTTCCGCCTTACGTTCATCCCGAGGATCCTGAACCTGAAAATCCTCCAGGATCTCAATTAGTATCATGTTTCCTTTCAGCCACTTGATGAATTCATTGGACCCGTTATTCATCAGATATGAGACCAAAGTCAGCGTCTTCATCACCTGGATACAATTTCGATGAGAATTTCTTCTGTTCTGCCCAAGTAGCAATCGCTTCCGGATTACCTGGATGATTTCTCGTACTGTCTTGGGGCTGTAGGTCAAGATTGATATTTCGTTCATAAGCGTCCCCGTTGCTCCACTTGTTTCGTCCTCGTTGGTAGCCTGTTTCACCTTTGATTCCGTCGGTGATTGAATAAAACTCTTGAAGGTATCTAACAAAGGCATCACGACCCCCTCACTATATGTGTACTCGTTCTTTGACACCTTTATGCTTTCTAGGCTTATTCAACACATAACCTCAATTTTCGTTTTCTCATTCTTTTTTCTTTTTTTTTTTTTCTCACTAAAGCGTTGTCCTAGAGATGTAAAAAGAGAAGGAAATGAAATTTTTACTGGAAATGTTACTACTATTACACAGGTTTATTTAGAAAGTACAAACGTGTCAGCGTATTTAGGGTGTCAATGCAACAATATTGAAACTATCATTTGTCTTCAGAATAGCGGCAATACCACCATCTCCGCATACCACGTCCATATCAGTGAAATCGGCAGTGTCGCTTTGCAAACAGAGGGCGCTCTCCTCGTCTTTAGTCCAATTTTTTGTTTTCTTGTCAAATTTGTATATCGTCAGCGAATTGCTCTCGTTTGAGTATGCAATCATATTCTTTCCAGAGTCGTCAATGTCATAGGTAACGGTGCCCGTCTTGAATTCTGGGATTGTGTAAGTTGGATACGCTAGCGTGCCGACATCCTTTCTTAGGTCAAAGCAAACCACAGTTTGGTCACACTCTACTACCATCCAGTACCCATTGTCTGCAAATTTAACCTCTTTTATCTTGGCTTCTTCATCTACGGGGAATCTAGAGCTTGCCTGGTCAGGTGATGACAAGTTGTAAACGTCTAATATACCGTCCGGAGAGTAAAGGGCTAATAATAATGAATCCTTATGTAGGACACCGCTGCTGTACTCAACATCTGATTTAGCAGAATGAACAATATACTGGGAATCATCCTCGTAGGATTGAAATCCTATGGTTCCTCTATTATCCGCCCAGATGAAGTACTCTGTGTTGACCTCGTTGTGACCATACATATATATAATCTCATTGGCGGAATCTACCTCTATTTCTCTGAGGACTTTGTTTGTTTTTGAGTCCAATATAGTTATTTGGTTACCTGGATATAGTAGTAGCAAACGATTACAAGGCCCTCTGGAAATAATAGCTGGATGCTCTCCCCCGGTACGGGGATTTGGTGTAGTTATTGTGGTAATCGTTTTCGAATCTTTTAATTGGGTAAAATGTAAAGCACCATCCTCACAGCGACACATGCACACCCATTTATCATAGTACATAGATTTGTTAAGCTCTTTATATGGGAATGTTTTGATGTTACGGGAGTAATTTTGTGCCTGTAATAGCTCCAAATTTTTTAAAATCGGCCATTTGGGTGCTTTGAGCTTGCCCCTCGCTACAAAGTCTCTAGAAGATTGTAACAGCCCTTGTAAAAATTCTTCTCTCGTAATAGCTACCGCTTGCTGTGAGGATTTGGGTAAATCCTTCGAATCTTCGTTTTTTTCCATCAATAGTTGCGCAGCGACCAACTTTGCAGCATCTCTTTCGTACATTACAGTCGACAGTTTTTTCGTTAAACTATCTAGAGTTGATCGTAACTTAAAGTTTTCGAGCATTATAGCATCCCATTCATTCTGTAAACTTGTCAACAGATTCGGAATCGAATAATTCGCTTTTAACGTAGCAGAGTTTGTAGACTCTGTTAGTGAGGCTTGTTGCGCACTAGGTACGATTTCCACTATTTCTTCGATGCTTAAGGGCTCATTTGTTATCGGATCATTCCCCGTATCTTTAACATACTGTTCAAGGAGCGACTTTTCAAAAATAGTCCTGGATTTAGGTGATAGAACTGGCCTTCTAGGAACTTTCCCACTAATAGCACAAAGCATTGTTCCCTAGTTGGCTTTCTTGGCTATGTTTTGGTCTTTAATATTTCTTGGAAAGTTTGCATCTTTCTAAAATTGCCCTTACGAATTTTTCACCGCTGCTACCCGAAAAAGTACGAAATTTATCAACATGAAATTTATTCCTGCCAAGTCATCGAGTGCTCTGCGCCTAAGGCTTAGGTTGCATTTAAGTTGTCTTAATTCACGCTTATAGTGCAGGTAGTATAGGTTCCCCACTCCTGATCTTTCCCTTCTGAAATAAGGAAAGACTGCAGTTTAGTTTGGCAGAGAGAAGAAGATAATCATTTCTATTATATTCTACCGCTATGGTGATAGATTCCAAACAGGATCTACCTCAATATACCAAAGATTCAGGTTCAGAATCGGACTCAGACTCAAGTAATAATTTCATTGTGGAATCTCCGTCAATTCCATCTTCAAAAAGTGCAACCGTAGTTCTCAATAGTGAAGAGTATGAGGACGACGAAGGTGATGACTTGAACGGGCTGGATGCTGAATTGATCGATAATATAACGTATGAAGGAGATGAAGATGAAACTATGTTTGTGGGGTTGAAAGAAAAACAGAAGTTACATTTATCTGGTGTTTTCCGGCTGCAAGTGGTGAAAGGAGGTATTGTCTACAACAATGTACACTATAACGCTTCGAGAGAAATTTTAACCTTCTGGCACCCGTTATCACAGTCCATACCTACTATAGATTTTTCGCACTTTGCAGGCTGGCAAGACACTTTTTTTATGCCGAGAAACAACAGGTTTAAAATTAGAGATGAAGAATTCAAATCATTTCCATGTGTTCTTCGCGTTTTTAATTCTAATCATACGGGCTTGTTAGAAGCAGGTCATTTATATCGGGATGTTAATTATCTATGGAAACCTAAAGAACCTTACTTTCCATTAAACGAGAGAACAACGTATCATTTATTACATGAGTCAGACCGAATTCAATCTTTATCCGTGCCGGGATATTGGTCAACTCCGTTAGAGAAGTTATATTTGAGTCACAAGAACGCTGCGTATGATACAAGAATCATGGTGATTGGTGGTAAAAACTCTGGGAAGTCTACATTCTTGAGGCTTTTATTGGAAAAATTTACGCAAGATATACGAGATTCTACTACGAGCCAGGAAGAATTGGTATACCTGGATTTAGATCCTGGTCAACCTGAATACTCACTACCTGATTCAATATCCCTGAATAAGATTCTTTCCAGCCCTATTTCTCTCGGACAACATCTCTGCCAAGGTTCAAATTTCCAAACTTTGTTACAGTTCTACGCTGGCTCCTCTTCCCCGCAGGACGAGCCCACATCATACCTGAACTGCGCTGATAAACTTATAGACCATTTGGAAGAGCAAGCCTTCTTCGGAACGTCATTGCTTAATCTACCTGGGTGGATAAAAGGATTCGGGATGCAGATTTTAAATCATATAATAAGGAAATATAAGCCCACTCACTTATTGTTTTTGGAAACAGCTAATTCGAAAAGACACCTGGATGAACTAACAATTCCACAGAGTTTTTCCACATCACTACGAGATGCATATGCACCTGAAGTTGTTCGCGTTCCAGCCCATAGTCTGAACCACACCTTATCTTCTAGGTTCCATGCATCACAACTGAGAACATTCAAAATACTGGCACTGTTTCATAAAATAACTCAATTTGATTATGATTTTGCGCCTCTTTTAAAATCTGCACCTTTGCAAATTTCATATGGCAAAGGTAAAAGCGGTATTAAAGGCATTCAATTTCCTATGGAATTCCAGGATCTGAATCCTCAAGATATCAAGTCCGCATTGGAAGGTACTGTCATTGGGATATATACATATTCTGGAGAAGACTCACTAGAGGTGAAATCCTTGAATACCTTTCCCATCCTACAATCGTGTACTTCTTCTTCTAAAAATTTCATAACTCTGGGGCTGATACACTCTATTGACACCTCCCAGCAAATAATGAACATTTACGTGCCACCTTGCCATACCCAGATTTTAGATAAACAACCTGAGGATGCTCAATGGATAATAGTAAGAAATAAGACGGAAACTCCTTTTTGTGACTTTCTTCCATCCCCCCGCACAATTACATGGGATGATAATATACAAATACCGTTCGCAACTTTTGAAAGAAGGAAAAAATTGGAACATGTGTGGAAAGTTCGTAAGAACGTCATGAGACGTGGCCAATTCATGAAAAGATAGAAAGAAAAGGTAATCGTACATTTTTTAATAGTGAAAGATAGAGGATACACAAAAATCATGCAAAGTTTTATATATTTGTTATGTATACTCATATTCCTTCAATATCTAAGTCATACTAACTTCTAGGGACTTTACCAAAATATTATTTATAAATTTATTGTTTCATTTCTTCCGCATCCTTCATCTCCTCCGTTAAACCCATTTTCTTATTTAATCTATCATATTTCAGTCTATCTTTATCGCTCACAGAGGGTTTAATCTTTCTTAATGCACTTCGGAAGTCAGACATGGTCACAATAATTTCTTCGCCAGATACGCCAACCGATAGATCCTCAAATTCCTTGTCTAAGTCATTATCAAGAACAGATTGTATTTCTTCGCTCTGAAAAAACTTCCTTTTTAGAGCCAAGACTGAACTCTCCCTGACTAAAGCAGCCAAGTCAGCGCCTGAAAAATTGTTGCACTTCTCATTTCTGATAATTTCTTCAAAATCAACATCGCTACTCAGAGGTGTTCCGTGTGATTTGGTCAAAGTTTTGATAATATCTAGTTTTTCCTCAGTATTAGGTAACTCAATAAACAAACTCTTATCCAATCTGCCCGGTCTTAACATAGCAGGATCAATCATATCAGGTCTATTAGTGGCGCCAATCACAAAAATTCCCCTTCTATCGTTCAGCCCATCTAATTCCGTTAACAAAGTGTTGACGACTCTTGAGGAGGATTCGGACAAAGAAGTATCTCTTCTTGGCACCAAAGCGTCCAGTTCATCAAAAAATATAACACACGGTACAGACGCCCTTGCTCTAGTAAAAACTTGTCTGATGGACCTTTCTGATTCACCAACGTATTTATTTAATAATTCAGGACCTTTGATTGATATGAAATTTGCACGAGATTCATTGGCAACAGCTTTTGCTAGTAACGTTTTACCACAACCTGGTGGTCCCCACAATAAAACACCACCAGGGGCGCTAATTCCCACTTTTTCATAAAGCTCTGGTCTCTTGATGGGTTGCACAATAGCCATATTTAATTCAAGTCTAACTCTTTGCAATGCGCCTACATTAGCCCAAGTAACATCAGGTACCGTAGCGAACCCTTCTCTCTTTGCTGTTGGTTGAATTGTTGGCAACGCTTTCAAAAAATCTTCGTACTTAATCGATAATAATGATAACTGCTCTCCTGATAAAGGCTCAGGATAATTACGAATAAATTGTTGGACTACGGATAAAGGCAACGGATCGATCATATTCGCAGTGTTCTTCAGGCTAGATTCATCTCCGTTTGCTGTTTCATCAATTTCCATGTTATCTTCTGAACTGTCCGTTGCCGTAGTTGGTGTGGATTTTATATTAGCATAGGTTTGGAAAATTCTTTTAATAGCGCATGTACCGGCAGCAGTAACTAAAGCCTTTAAATCAGCGCCAACAAAGCCTGGGGTTAATTTTGCCAATTTGGCAAAATCGATAGCACCATCAATTTTTAGGTTATCAGACATTTTCTTTAAAATATGTAACCTTGAGACTTCATTCGGGACATTCAGGCATATTTCTCTATCGAATCTACCTGCTCTTCTCAATGCTGCATCCAAAGAGTCAGGTCTATTCGTGGCACCTATGATAATAACAGGTTTTCCATTTGTCTTTTCCATCGTTAATTCATCCATTGAGGTCAATAATTGGGCAACTATTCTTCTCTCCATTTCTCTTTGGGCTCCTCCATCACGTTTTGGTGTAATGGCATCTATTTCATCAAAGAAAACAAGACATGGTGCCAAGCTTCTCGCTTCATCAAACAAATCCCTAATCTTTTTCTCGCTTTCCCCAGACATACCACTTACGACTGAAGGTGCAGAAATAGATATAAATGGGACTTGTAATTCTCCAGCTAACGCATTAGCAATCGACGTCTTACCGCAACCCGGTGGGCCATGCAACAGAACACCTCTAGGTGGTTCGACACCCGTGGATAAAAATATCTCTGGATGAAGAATGGGTAGACCTATTAGTTCCATAAGTTGTGCAACGACATCATCCATACCACCTAAGGATTTCAGAGACGAATTAGGTGGAGATCTATCTTCCTTGATTTTTTGACGTTTTACCTTACATGTACCTTCTTTGGATCTTTTTTTAGATTTTTTAACCTCTTCTGTCTTAGGATCATCAGTTTCTGTTATAGACTCGGAAACAGATCCAGATTTGGACCACGTGCTAGTTATGCGTTTGTTCATCTCATTTGTGTCTCGCTCAATCATCATATTTTTCTTAGCTAGTTCTTCTTCCAAGCTTGGTTTCTCTTCCTCTTCGTTGTTGTAACCTGGGTAAGAACCAAATTCTTCCAATTCTGATTCAATCACGTCTTTTAGCATGCGGTCAATTGTCTTTTGTAAGACAACTTTCTTAACTCTTTGAAGTGATAAATCTTTAGTCAAACAAAAGGTAAAAATCTCACCTGCTGTTAAATCTTTAGCGAAAAACATGGATTCAAATATATCCTCATCTTCTTCACCCTCGTTGTTCTCGCCCTCTTCTCCTTGGGATTCTTGTCTCAGAGACCTTTTTCTGTCCAAAGTTTTTTCTTCCAAGAGACGATAGATAAGATCGACGATCTTGTTATCTAGAGAACTTGTTAATGAGTTCTTTTTCGACTTTACTTTAACCATTATTCCAGCCTTCCCACCACGTAGCTATTATCGGCCCTAATGATCTTTTATTCTAACTGACTCGCAGATTAATTCACACATCGGTTGTTAATCATTGTTTGAATTTCCAAAATATGCGATGAGCTGAATGAAAAATTTTGGAACCTGTCACTATCGACGAACATCGAAGTTTGCCATGACAACCATATATGAAGAAAGCTTATGAGACTAGCTCGAGTATATCATACGTATGCATGTTAATCGCAGTTAAGCGGATAACACAATGCGTAAGCCTTCTATTACGATAACAACAGCAAAAGCTATTATAACTCCAGACTATACTCTTATTAAATCGCATTCTAAATACCAACTTCCTTCACGTTTTCAAAAGCTAGATGCAGACTCACCTGAGAGAAGTACAGTTGTTAAGCTATTTTACCGCCGATTTATGAGGCTTAAGCCTTTCATATCGAATGTGAAAATGGTTAAAGATACTTACAGGGATTATGTTCGATATAAGTTTATGAAAGAAAACTACGAACTCAAACGATACTTGGTATTCAATCCTGATGGCTTGAGGTCGAAAATCAATCTTGAGCTTCTCAGCAACACGAAATGTTGTGAAAGGATACTCCCCGTGACTGAGATGCAAAGAACCTTGGAATTTGTTCTGAAGAGCTGTTCATACTTGCCCGAAACAAAAGTTCAAAAGTGGGATATTGCAAGGGACAACACATATTGCAGGCAAATTTTAAAGAACCTTTTAACAATGCAATATGAAAAGTACAGATCGATTTTGCATAGAGGAATAGGCCATGATGAGCTTGACGTCAAATTCTCTCATTTGAAAACTACTTCTAGTCCGCTAACTAAGCTAAATAAAACCGAAAAGAAAAAGATTCCGCTTTTCAAAGTATTTAGTGATTTCGATACAACATTGATATATCTCAATGAGACATTAGGTACAAGGTTATAAAGATCATTATCGTAAAAGAGGAGCGGAGCGGAGCTTTTTAGTATGTATGGTAAAATATCAATCAAATACTGTAATAGATGCGGATATGCGCAATGACATATTTTGTGGTGTGCATATCCATTGAAAAGGTGCGTAGAACGTTACAATACTACTGAACTTTTTTCCTTCTCATTTTCTGCCATTTTGATATTTATGCCTATTATTGGTTTGAGCTTTATTAGAGTTGGCATAATTATAATCGTACTCGTATGTATATCCGTATCCATACCCATATCCGTTGTAATAAGTGTTTGGTATATATCCTTTGATGGCTTGGGCTCCTCCTACCGTCGTTATAACAGGCATTTTGTGGCGTTGTGGTGAGGCTCCTGATTGGCTGGTATTATCGATGGTCGTACGACTTTTGGCATTATTCATTGATCTGAAATTGCCATTGGTATTGCTATTACTGGTGTTACTCTTGCTGGAGGCAGACCCTAGAACAAATTTTTTAATTATTTTTTTAAATATTATTTTCGTCTTTTGTGTTTCCAAATAATTGGATAGTAATTCGATTGCTTTTGTTAGAGTATTCTCATTAGTATCCTTTTCAAAAGTAAAAGTGATAAGGTCCTTCTCAAAAGTTACAATTATGTTCATAATTTGCAAAAATGGAACAACAATTAGGTTATAAAATTCGTATTCTTTATTGGGATCTATCTCTTGATCTATTTTGAACTCGTATTCATAACCAAACGCACTATTAACCAATTCGTTAGCGGCTCTTGATGCATTCTCATCATTTCCTTGTATACTCAATTGAGATGTTCCATCCAAGGGCTCTTTTAACGGTATCATTATGTAAACATTTTCGTTCTTTTCGATTTGTCCTATAATATTCTTTTGGCCGTTAACATGCAAAATATGTCTATATTGCCCACTAGAAAATCTAATGAGCGTCTTCGATTGTAAACTATCATATTCTTGAACAATTTGTTTTAAATCATTCTTGGCTAGGCATATATTAGCTTTGTTTTTCCTGGGGCACCTAATTATCACATTATCATACCTGATCATAGAAATTTTATTTTGTGGAAGATTGAAACTATTGGAAAACTGAATGAAGACGTTATGCTTTCTCATTGTGGCTTGAATTAAGGAACCACCTGTACCTATAATCGGTCTGTGACAAACTTCAGGAATGAAGAAAGATTCTTCGGCAGGAAATTCATTTATAACATTCTTAAATGATTCCTTGAAATCAGGGAAAGAGTCACTAACCAAATTTAAATAAAGGTTATCATCTTCCTCTTCCATTTCCAGTTGAATTAAGCAAGCAGATAGTTCCATTATACGTGTTAATTTACCATTTTTCTTGCCTGATATGAAGTCTTCAAAATCAGGATGTATCTCGAAAATGGCTTTTATCTGTCTTAAGTTTGGATTAATCACTTGATTTGAGCCCATAATAAAATCAGATAAGTAATGCAATATGGAAGTATCGGACGCCTCATCTGTGGAAGATTGGTTACCAACTACTATTAATTGGTTGAAGGAATCCTCTTTGGGAGTTATTACTACAATTTGGTTTCCAGTGTGTCCGAAAAAGCTGTCGATTATTAATTCCGGGGACATTGCGCAGTTTTCATTGAGTGAAATCTGTACTTCTACAATTTCATGTAATACTTGAATAGTGAAGTTCTTAATAACCATTTCTAATAAGTTCGTGGAAATCGATTGAAATTCAATGTATTCGTTAGTAACTCTAATAAGCGATTGGTATTTCAAAATTAACTGGTTTACCTTTTGTTGGTAGTATTTTCGGATAAACAGTAGTTTTCCTGGGGTAATATTAGTCAATCGACGATAAAAAAAACTCTTTGAATTCACGCTTATGGACTCACGTAGAGTTTTCCTAGCCAGTAAACTTAGTGAATGGACAGCGCCTGAGAAGAAGATTTGTGGATTTGCCTTAAGATCCCTAGACAGCGTAATGAGGGAAGGTGCGTAAATGCTGGTTTTAAAAGCTCTGGATATATGTTTGAAGTTTTCCATATCTACACCCATATATAAGGGAAGCACAGAGTATGAGTTCAGTTCCATAGGTTCGATAATGTAGTGTTGTGGAGGCAAAGTCATACCATTCTTCTTTATTAAATCGACAAATGCCAATAACTGGGGTTCGCATTCCATTAAATTAGATCGGAATCCTAATGCATGCACGTAAATACATAATTCCTTGCTCTCGCCTGTCTGTTCTGGTGTGAAGTAAGCTGGTTCTTTGGTGATGATTAGTTCTAAATTGAATTTTTCACTCAAGTCCAATAGTATACGTTTCATTTTTTCCAATTCTGCTGTTAGATCATTTGTGTTCATAGGTAAGGGCAAAGAAATCCTGCAAATAGCATCGAGGTCCATATCATCTGTGGTAGCTTTTATTGAGATCATGTCATCTCTAATGAAAGAAGCATTTAGATTGACCCATGAGGGATCTATATGACAGATTGCTTTTGTGTTTTTAAGTTCTTTGGAGCTTATTCTTTTTTGAAGAAATTCAACTAAAAAAGGTGCTTCTATGGGCTTCCATAATCTATTTGTCGTGTATAAGTGTGGAACTTGTAAAAAAGCAGTTGTGATAACTGTACTGTAAATTTTGAAGTTATCCATGCCTCAACCGTGTGTTTACTGCTGTTTTTCTTTTTAAACAATTGTGTAGACTTAACCTCTGCGGGCTTGAATAGTGCTTCAAAAGGTTCAGGTAGTCAAGAGGTTAGCTATATAAACAAAGATGACTTTTCATCCTTTATTTCTTTTATTTTGTTTTTGTTTTTTGCCTTTGTGGAAAAAAAACAATCTACAAGCGAAAAGAAAAATTTTGGAGAAAAATATAATTTAGGATTACAAGAAAGTGATAGAAAAATGTACAATCTTAAAAGAATAAAGCTGCAGAAAAGAGATGCTTTTGCTTTCAAATTTTTGCAATATCAAGAGATATGATTTACTTGTATCTAAATTACATGTAGATATATATATATAGTATATTTGTAAGTAAAGAGTGGAAATGAAGTTCGTCATTTCCAAAAAATGTCATTTATGTGCTTAATCAATCTCCCACTAGCAAATGCAATTGTACCAAAAGTAACGACCAGTTGAGTGACTATTAAACTTAAAGAAGCAAAGATAAACCTTGGGCAGAAGATTTTCCAAACCATCAAGTGTCTACGGAAGTGAGTAACCCAAATAAAGGAGCTTAGACATAAAATAGTATTGTAAGTGAGTAATATACCGCAGTTTGACACAATTCTTCCTAAAAGTGTTTGTGGCTTCAACACATCAGGAGGCTGTGACCACAGTGTCAGTAACGCTACAGATAAGGAGACGAGAATATGAGGCCCAAATGTATTTAGGATGATGGCTATCTGAGTGAAGGGGAACGTTACCTTTTCAGACAGCATAAATCCGATATCCCATTGCACTGATGGAATTGTGGCTTGATGACCGGTGGTGAAAAAATGTTGGTAAGATAAGAGTCCCAACGCAATTGGACCAATTATGTTTTCCTTTAATTTTAAAAGATCGATAATTTCTAAAATTGATAGTAGTTGGTTGCACATGAGGAAGTATGACAACTGGGCCAGGGGTTTGTTGAATAGTAGGATACTAATGAGAACGTTTATGACCAAAAGAAAAAACTCTGAGCCGTAAATATTAGTATAACCTAAAATTGTTGCTTCGTGAGACTTAACATCAGTATTATGAATGTTTAATTTAATACAAAGTGGTCCCATTAGCCAGCCGACATTAGAAGCAATCAATGAAAAACCGGCAATAATTCTAGCCAACGTAAATTTAAAAATAGTGACGTCCCGTAAGAACGGTATTGCTATTACCGCACTGTTATTTTCTAATGAAGTCAATGACCAATAAACAAAGTTCAAACCAAGGATACCCTTTAGGAAAACGTTTATCCAAATTGGAGCTGCAGCTTGATAAGACGATGTTAGATTATAATAACCGGTGATGCATGCAGGTAATATGAATATCATTAGGAAACAGAGACCCAAAACCCACCACGAGGAATTGTTTTGATTATTAAATGTTGGAATACAATATTCGCCTTGTTCCTCTCTACAAATGGTAATCATAGAAGCTAACCGGGTAAAAATGATTAAAACTGCAGAATGGTAACCTCCTAGTAATCTTGCAAATCTTGTTAATGGTAAGTAATTTGAATTTGCTGTCGAAGGATTGACCCCTGAAGTGGTTCCTTCCTTTTCACTGATTGTTGCAGTTAATAATGCAGTGGTGGATTGCCTTTTTGGTAAGAAGACAAATTCATACAACGTCAACATGCCGAAAGTAGATAAAAGGAATGCTACAATTCTATCCTCCCAAATAGTAAATGAATTGGAAGTGAAAAGCAAAGCATGAATAATCATAAACATGACAGCAATTCTTGACCAATAATCAGCTAATGTTTCACCCAGTCTCATAGCAATCCAAATAAAGTTGTACCTATCAAATATTGTGATATAACAACCAATAATGATACCAATTGCAGTCGCTAACAGGGTACCCCAGAATTGGTCTACAAAACTTGGTTGTTGATAAACGTAAAAAATTCCATGGAAACATAGGTTTGTAACTAAGACCATTATGATAATTCCCGGAACGAATTCTGGAACCATTTGATTCACAACAATAGAAGGAATTAATTTTGTAATGGATATCAACAGGACCAGTGAAGTGGCCAGTAGCGTTATACCGGTGGCAATGGAATAATAATCGAATTTGGCCCATAGTTCTTCGCAGGTCTGCAAGAAGACCTTTTGGTATTTATGACCCAGCTTAACAAATTTTTCTGGATCGCTTGTTGGGGGGGTGTTAGATATATTTTTCGCTAACGGTTCCAATATTTCGTCATTGCCATGGTGGATCTGCATCGTGTCCTTATATAATTGTAATTGGCTTATCGCTGAGTTGACAAATTGAGACCATTCTCTATCGTTTCTTGCTATTTCGTCAATAGGCCATCCAAGATTGTTAAATGGTATCGGTTGGCCCATCAATAACGCCAAACTAGACACCAAATCAATTTGTCTCACTGAACGGTAATCGTGTCCCAAATTATCAATGTTGTAATTCGAAGTTTCTTTAAGTCTCCACATGTCCGGCTTCTTAGAATAAAGAAATAAAGTGCTTTCGAGCTCGTCGATGGAGTCGCCACCGTGATTGCCCGTATGGTCCATTCCATGGTCACCCAAAATAACCAATAAGGTATCATCATCGATCGATTTTAGTATCCAATCGATAAATTGATCTACTTGAATTTGTTTTTCCCTCATAGTAAAATGGTCGGGGCCATATTTGTGGCCCACATGGTCAATACCTAGCATGTGTCCAATCATGACGTCCCATTCCTTGTCCTGCTGTAAATGATCATGGAAGTAATCCATAACACCGTTATCGACAGTATCTAAGTCCCACACATTGAGTGATTCTAGTGGGAAACTATCGTTGGAAAGGAACGGATGGAACAGAGCCATCCATGTATCATCTCCGGCAAATTTGACAGTCTTATTTGCCAAATGGAGCTGTTTAAGAAAGTTATCCTCTTCGATTACTGTTCCATCGAAGTTAGACCCGGCATCAATGAAAGTCGGTAAGGACCCTGTTGTGAGACCCTTGAGTCTTTGTAAAGTAGTGGTTGGTGGGTCGGCAATGAACTTCAACAATAGGGAAGATGCATCCTTATCGCTTGCAAAAGAATCATACAATGATAATATATTATTATGATAGTTCAAGTTGTAATTAGAGTGGGATTCGTTTACAGGAATAGCGAAATCAAATCTCAAAGCGTCAATAACCAAAATCACCGCCTTGTTGAACCTAGGAGGTAACTTACTCGTTTCGTTTTGTGAGGAAATATTATCAAGAACGTGTCTTGACAGTAAGAATCCCCGAGTGAAAAAAGCTATTGATATGAATTGTAAAATGGCGATGAAAACCAATAGAATAATATAAAATTTATGATTCTTTTGAAATTTCTTTATTCGCGATTTGTATATTATTTTTTCATCATTGGAAGATGAAAGAATCGACTTTTTAATTGTCTTTTCATCCATATTACGGGAGCTTTTTTTTTCCACTTAATGTATTGATCTTCCTCCCGTTCTTTGACGATTCGGCGTTGCCCTTAAAACATATGCTTCTATTCCTTTTTTGATCTTACCCATTTATTTGTTTTTTTTTATTTTCCGGTGGACAACAAAATGTTAAAGGAAAAAAGAAAGTACCTTGCTCGTCATCGCGCTTGCATAATGTGCGCCATTACCCTGTAACAAAAACAAAAGATAGAGTGGCAACAACTTGACACAACTTTGCAATTGTACCATGAACCCCAACAAGAAAGGCGGTTGAGAGTAAATGATGTGGTTTGGTTCCTTTTTTTTCCTACATTTAAGGTTCATAGAGAAGAAAATTTTCTGAAATGTCTTTTCCTCTTTTAATGAATTGTAAAAAAGCCAGTATTGGAATAATATTCTATTCAATATAGTAAGAAAAGAGGCAATGGGCAGAAATCTTCTCCCGCATAATCCTTTAAATGCAAAATACATGTTAGGCGTCTAAATTTTTTTCAGTGAATCCAGATGCAGAAACATTTAAACAATAAATATCTTAAACCCATTTTGAAGCATCGGCGGCTAAAAAAATGATTTTGCATGGAAAAAAATGAGAGCTGTGAACCCAATAAAAAAGACAGCTTTTTAAAAATGTATAACGGTACATTAAGCTCTTGTTTATTCCTCAAACTGCTCCTAAAAACCATCCTCTCAAAAATAATAATGATAGCTGAAGATTATCTGCCACGAAATGCCATTGAGCCGCTTACTTGTAGGTTTTCATGAGTAATAACGAAGATAATTTACCCGTCTTTATAACCCACGTAAAAATAAACATATAATTATTTCTTATTATTTCAACTAACCGTTAAAGTGTTCAAATATGGTAGAAAGCTTTCCCTATGTGCATTATGATTATCTTTTAGCCGCCAGAGTTTAGTTTAATTTTGTTTTGTTTTTGACGACTTCTGGTGTTACCCGAAGGTATATCCCCGGGTGACCCCTAAAAATCGCACCCCATTTTCCCGAATTTTCTTCTACGTTTTCTTTTTTCAGAAATACTTCGAATGAGGGATGGAACAAGAAGGAAGCGACATACAAAAACTGAGTCAGTTTAGTCTTAATAGGTGCAATATTTACAAATACAGGAAAGGCAGGAAGCACTGGCAAAAAGACTGCATAGCTAAAAAAAAAAAGAATAAAAAAAAAACGGAGACCTCAACAGAGCGAAACCAATAATTACAAACAAAATCTTCATATGACTTCGAAACCATCCACCAGTGACGGCAGGGCTCACTCGATTTCCCATGTACCTGGCACGCACATGAGAGGAACATCGGCATCACACAGCCCCAGACCGTTTAGGCCATGTGCGGATTGTACGTGTTCTCCAGGCTTACTGTCTAGGCAAGGTCGTAGAGCCTCTCTATTTTTAAGACAGTTAGAAAATTCAAGGAGGTCCTCCAGCATGCTTCTCAACGAGTTGAAGGGCGCTGGCGGAGGTAGCAGTGCTGGAAATGGGTCTGTTTACTCATGTGACTCTCTATGCGCTGTTAACAGGGAAGTTAACACTACTGATAGATTGTTGAAGTTGCGTCAGGAGATGAAGAAACACGATTTGTGTTGTTATATTGTGCCCAGTTGTGACGAACATCAGTCCGAATATGTATCATTGCGAGATCAAAGGCGCGCCTTCATTTCAGGGTTTTCCGGATCGGCCGGTGTAGCCTGTATCACCAGAGACTTGTTAAATTTCAACGATGACCATCCGGATGGGAAATCCATTTTGAGTACTGATGGAAGATATTTCAATCAAGCTAGACAAGAACTAGATTATAATTGGACACTTTTGAGGCAAAACGAAGACCCAATCACTTGGCAAGAATGGTGTGTCAGAGAAGCTTTGGAAATGGCCAAGGGACTTGGCAATAAAGAGGGAATGGTGTTGAAGATAGGTATTGACCCAAAACTTATCACTTTCAACGACTATGTTTCTTTTAGAAAAATGATTGACACTAAATATGACGCAAAGGGTAAAGTGGAGCTGGTTCCCGTGGAGGAAAACTTAGTTGACAGTATTTGGCCTGATTTTGAAACTCTACCTGAAAGGCCTTGTAACGATTTACTACTGTTAAAATACGAGTTTCATGGTGAAGAATTCAAAGACAAGAAGGAAAAGTTACTGAAAAAGCTGAATGATAAGGCTTCCTCTGCGACGACCGGTAGGAATACTTTCATAGTAGTTGCGTTGGATGAAATTTGTTGGTTGTTGAACTTGCGTGGATCCGACATTGACTATAATCCAGTTTTTTTCTCCTACGTGGCTATTAACGAAGACGAAACCATTCTTTTCACCAATAACCCCTTCAATGATGACATATCGGAATATTTTAAGATAAACGGTATTGAAGTCAGACCTTACGAACAGATATGGGAACATTTAACAAAGATAACTTCGCAGGCTTCTTCTGCGGAGCATGAATTTTTGATTCCTGATAGTGCATCGTGGCAGATGGTTCGTTGTTTGAACACCTCAACCAACGCTAACGGTGCAATAGCTAAAAAAATGACTGCACAAAACTTTGCGATAATTCACTCACCCATCGATGTTTTGAAATCTATCAAGAATGACATCGAAATAAAAAACGCACACAAGGCGCAGGTCAAAGACGCAGTATGTTTAGTGCAGTATTTTGCATGGCTGGAGCAGCAATTAGTGGGGCGCGAGGCACTGATAGATGAATATCGTGCCGCAGAAAAATTGACCGAGATTAGGAAAACCCAAAGGAACTTCATGGGCAATTCCTTCGAAACAATATCCTCCACAGGTAGTAACGCCGCCATCATACATTATTCGCCGCCCGTAGAGAACTCTTCGATGATTGATCCTACCAAGATATATCTTTGCGACTCCGGTTCGCAATTCTTGGAGGGTACAACTGATATAACAAGAACAATTCACTTAACAAAGCCAACCAAAGAAGAAATGGATAATTACACACTGGTACTTAAAGGTGGCTTAGCCCTAGAGAGGTTGATTTTTCCCGAAAACACTCCCGGGTTTAATATCGACGCCATCGCTAGGCAGTTTTTATGGTCCCGCGGGTTAGATTACAAACATGGCACAGGCCATGGTATCGGATCATTTTTAAACGTTCACGAAGGACCCATGGGTGTCGGCTTTAGGCCACATCTGATGAATTTCCCCTTAAGAGCGGGTAACATAATAAGTAACGAACCAGGTTATTATAAGGATGGTGAGTATGGTATCAGGATTGAAAGCGACATGTTAATCAAGAAGGCCACTGAGAAGGGTAACTTCTTGAAATTCGAAAACATGACTGTGGTTCCCTATTGCAGGAAGTTGATCAATACTAAGTTACTAAACGAAGAAGAAAAAACACAGATTAACGAGTACCACGCAAGGGTATGGAGGACAATAGTGCATTTTCTGCAGCCTCAGAGTATTTCATACAAGTGGCTGAAAAGAGAAACAAGCCCACTATGACTTCGAGGCGAGCGGGGCGCAATACAATTAATGTTAGTATTTATTCTAAGTAGTTTCTTTCTTTTTATTTAATTTGAGTGATAACAATAACAACAATAATGACTAAAAGGTGAAAATTGAAAACATTACCTTCATTTTTTTACGGCCGGAGAGGGGTAGGTACACTTAACCCCGAGCGCTTTTAGTGCCAAAAAGAGTTAATGTGCGTAGTCGGATTTTAAACGACCATGCATGTACAGCCCCCTAGTGATTTATACTGATGCCTCATCAAGAAATTTTTTCATCCAGGGTCCCTGCTCGGCGAACCTTTCCGCAAGAGTCACAAAAATCAATCTTATAACCAGGCACCAGTAGTACTGCCAAGCTTGGACTACATAGCCAACGTAAAGACAAGGAGTCTGATTTAGTATTTCTTTTTTGCCAGCCAGTATTTTCTGCGCAGGATAGATTATTTTAAGAGCCGAGAATTCCTTATGCGGGCCCGGTCACAACGGATTATAGGTTCCGCCAGACCCCGTTGCTTTGGTTCCATGGAGCAGGAGCAGGATTTTCCGTGGAAAGAGAAGCACCGAGCGAAAAGCGGATACGGAAGGCGGATGCGGAAACGGATGCGGACGCGGAAGGAAGGAAGGAAGCAAACCCTTCCGTCTATGTCGCTATGAAGCCGTCTCACAGTAGAGCCATTCGAGATTTCCGTCCGTCGGTACACAGAAATCTTCGTATCGGGAGTTTTACTTTAAAAGGAAACGATCGTAGGAATTCCCTAAAGAAAAAGGAAGAAAAATTTAACGTTGAACATTGTCATTTTCTTTTTTTTTTTTATGTGTGCAGAATATACTATCAAGTAATGTGTTCTATATATAAAGGGTACCTCATTTGATCTTGATGTTTCTTTCTGCTCGTATGCCTTGAGTCACCAGTTTTCAAAAATAATCTTGGTCTATAGAAGAGAAAAATCCAATAATCTGAAATTGGTTCTTCGCACCCTTGCAACGAGATCATATACTAAATATCGGGAACTCTTTATTTCTGGATCTTTTATCAGTCACTTTTTTTTTTAGTCAAAGAAGCAAGAGAAAACTAGACAGAGACAATGTCGGATCATTCTCCCATTTCTAATAAGGAAAATCATCTGCTGCCATCAGACTCGTCAAGAAGCTCATCCAGCGATATGCATTCGACGGGCACCACGGGAACCACAGGCGTCGAACCTGTAGATTTCACCGGTGAAGGTGCCAAATACACAACTGCTACGGAGGGCAATGGTGGTGCAGATTTAGCGATTCAAAGAACGACGACTATGAATTCTGCTGCAGAATCAGAGGTTAATATCACGAGAAGATTAACTAAAATCCTTACTGGGTCTGTTAACGAGCCTGACCGTGTAGAGGTTGATTATACCAATTGTGCGCCCATGGGTGGTGACAGACCTTACCCTCCATCGTTGCCGAGCAGAGACCTGTACGAGGTTACTTTTGATGGTCCTAACGACCCACTACATCCATTTAACTGGCCCATGAAGAAGAAAGTGCTGCTATGTCTGGTCTTATGTCTGGATTCTATTGCCATTGCTATGTGTTCTTCCATTTTTGCCTCTGCAGTGCCGCAAATCTGCGAGATATACCACGTCATCGAAGTTGTCGCCATTTTGGGTATCACGCTTTTTGTTCTTGGGTTTGCGGCCTCACCGGTTATCTATGCTCCTCTTTCTGAATTGTACGGTAGAAAGGGTGTTCTGGTTTTATCTGCGTTTGGATTTGCCCTTTTCCAATTTGCTGTCGCTACTGCTGAGAACCTGCAAACTATTTTCATATGTAGATTCTTTGGTGGTTTTATCGGGGCAGCACCCATGGCCGTCGTCCCCGCCGCGTTTGCCGACATGTTTGATACTAATGTTAGAGGTAAAGCCATTGCGCTATTTTCTCTAGGTGTTTTTGTAGGCCCCATTTTATCGCCTGTCATGGGTTCTTATATCGCACAAAGAACTACCTGGAGATGGTTAGAATATGTTGTCGGTTGTTTCGCTTCCGCAGTTTTCGTTGCCATCGTATTGTTCTTTGAAGAAACACATCACCCTACCATTTTGGTTAACAAGGCCAAACAGATGAGAAAGCAAAGTAATAACTGGGGTATTCATGCTGCTCATGAAGACGTGGAGCTATCCATCAAAGACATTGTCCAAAAAACTGTGACGAGGCCTATCATTATGCTTTTCGTGGAACCATTGCTACTATTCGTGACTATTTACAACTCTTTTGTCTACGGTATCTTGTATTTGTTACTGGAAGCCTACCCACTTGTCTTTGTGGAGGGTTATGGGTTTACTGAAAACGGTGAGTTGCCATACATCGCCTTGATTATCGGTATGATGGTGTGTGCTGCTTTCATTTGGTATATGGACAACGATTATTTGAAAAGATGTAGAGCCAAGGGGAAATTAGTGCCCGAGGCCAGATTGTACGCAATGGTCATTGCAGGTACCGTTTTCCCTATTGGTATCTTATGGTTCTGTTGGACGGGCTACTATCCTCACAAGATTCATTGGATGGTCCCCACAGTAGGAGGGGCCTTCATCGGGTTCGGTTTAATGGGTATTTTCTTGCCATGTTTAAACTATATCATTGAATCGTATCTATTGTTGGCAGCTTCTGCCGTCGCAGCAAACACTTTCATGAGGTCTGCATTTGGTGCATGCTTCCCATTGTTTGCAGGATATATGTTCCGTGGCATGGGTATCGGTTGGGCTGGTTTGTTATTAGGTCTATTTGCCGCTGCGATGATTCCCGTGCCTTTACTATTCTTAAAATATGGTGAATCTATCAGAAAGAAATCCAAGTATGCTTACGCCGCTTAAGAAAAAGAAAAGCAGAAATCATGCTCTTTCTATATTTGCATTTTTTTATTTCATTGTTATTACTCACCCTGCCCCACGCTCAAAGGGCTCGATAACGACATAGCATTATAGACACTGTGCAGCGTAAAGCTGACATATAAAGAAATTACAAAAAAAAATTAAAAAAAAAAAAAAAAACAATCAAAAAAGACACACAACTACAGAACAAAGGAAATCTTTTTCTATGCACAAGCACAAGAGTACTTAGAGAGTAGTGATATCCCCTTTTTTTTCTACTATTTTTTTTTTTCCCATTTTTTTCCTCCAAGACTCCTCTTATGTGGTTGTTATGTATAGCCCATAGTTACTAAATAAAACACTAATTAATGATTAATAATCCCTCTCTAATAAGAAATAGATAAAAGCTATTGTTCTTCTCATCGCCGGTTCTCGGCGTTGTCCGTACCCTTGGCCGAAACTCGGGCGGGGGCTTATTAGTCATACCCTCAGATTTCATTGGTCAGATAACAGTCACCCGGTAAATGCCCGTTTAATGACTTCTTTATTTTGGATTAAAATTGACAGGGAATTTCAACGGAATAAAGGAAAGAGATTGAGATGCTTTTAATTCATAAAGGAAAGGGAAAGAGGACAGGAAAGCAAGGAAGAGTAATGGAATTTTGCAAATATTTGTAAATCCTTTAGAATTACTAAGAAACTGTTATTTATTGACATTATTTTACTCGTCTTATTTATTTATTTATACATTTGGCCACCATTTTTGCACTCGTACGAAAGACCATTTTAGATTTTTTTGATTTGGTAGTATAACAAACGATCGGAACAATAACGTAACATAATGATAAACACAGGAAGAAGCAGGAATTCAGTACTGCTGGCACACAGATTCCTTTCAACTGGAGGATTTTGGCGAGGCGGTACGAATGGCACAATGTCTCGCACAATCAACAACGTAAATCCTTTCAAATTAAAATTCATACCGAAGACAGTGCCCGCAGCTGCAGACTCTGTCTCTCCAGATAGTCAACGTCCAGGTAAGAAGCCCTTCAAATTCATAGTTTCCAATCAGAGCAAGAGTAGCAAGGCTTCTAAAAGCCCGAAGTGGTCGAGCTACGCATTCCCTTCGCGTGAGACCATCAAATCTCATGAGGAGGCCATCAAGAAGCAGAATAAAGCTATAGACGAGCAAATAGCTGCTGCAGTATCCAAGAATGACTGCTCTTGCACAGAACCTCCCAAGAAAAGAAAGAGGAAATTGAGACCAAGAAAGGCGCTGATCACCCTGAGTCCGAAGGCAATCAAGCATTTAAGGGCACTGCTAGCTCAGCCGGAACCTAAATTGATTAGAGTTAGCGCTAGAAACCGTGGATGTTCAGGACTAACGTACGATCTACAATATATCACCGAGCCGGGGAAATTCGATGAGGTAGTAGAACAAGATGGCGTTAAAATTGTCATCGATTCAAAGGCGTTATTCAGCATCATTGGAAGTGAAATGGACTGGATCGACGACAAGTTGGCCTCTAAGTTTGTCTTCAAGAATCCAAACTCCAAGGGCACATGCGGTTGTGGCGAGAGTTTCATGGTTTAAAAACCTTCTGCACCATTTTTAGAAAAAAAGAATCTACCTATTCACTTATTTATTCATTTACTTATTTATTTACATATTTATCATACATATTAACATTGAACCCTCCATCGTGGTAGTGTTTGCTGTTCCTAACTTTTCTTTCGTTGTTCTTGTAGATATATATTTTTCCAGAATTTTCTAGAAGGGTTATTAATTACAATCTTAAACGTTCCATAAGGGGCCGCGATTTTTTTGTTCAATTTTCAACAGGGGGCCCATCTCAAAGAACTGCAAATTATATCACAGTAAAAGGCAAAGGGGCGCAAACTTATGCAACCTGCCAGATTATTATATAAGGCATTGTAATCTTGCCTCAATTCCTTCATAATTCGTTCCTTTGTCACTTGTTCCTTTTTACCCTTGAATCGAATCAGCAATAACAAAGAAAAAAGAAATCAACTACACGTACCATAAAATATACAGAATATATGAACGACCAAACGCAATTTACAGAAAGGGCTCTAACGATTTTGACGTTGGCTCAAAAATTGGCTTCGGATCATCAACATCCACAATTACAACCTATACATATTCTAGCTGCCTTCATTGAAACGCCAGAAGATGGATCAGTCCCTTACCTACAGAATCTAATTGAGAAGGGCCGTTACGACTATGATCTTTTCAAGAAAGTGGTTAATAGAAATCTAGTAAGAATTCCTCAACAGCAACCTGCACCTGCGGAGATAACTCCAAGTTATGCTTTGGGGAAAGTCCTTCAAGACGCTGCTAAGATTCAAAAACAACAGAAGGACTCATTTATAGCGCAAGACCATATATTGTTTGCTCTATTCAATGATTCGTCTATTCAGCAAATATTTAAGGAAGCTCAAGTAGATATTGAGGCCATCAAGCAACAAGCTCTTGAACTTCGTGGTAACACTAGAATTGACTCTCGTGGCGCTGATACGAACACACCTTTGGAATATTTATCAAAGTACGCCATTGATATGACTGAGCAGGCTCGTCAAGGTAAACTTGACCCTGTCATCGGCCGTGAAGAAGAAATAAGAAGCACTATTAGAGTTTTAGCAAGAAGAATTAAGTCCAACCCATGTTTAATTGGTGAGCCAGGTATCGGTAAGACCGCTATTATTGAAGGTGTTGCTCAAAGAATCATTGACGATGACGTTCCCACTATCTTACAAGGCGCTAAATTGTTCAGTCTAGATTTGGCCGCATTAACCGCAGGTGCTAAATACAAAGGTGATTTCGAAGAAAGATTCAAAGGTGTTTTGAAGGAAATCGAAGAATCAAAGACTCTAATTGTGTTATTCATTGATGAAATTCACATGTTAATGGGTAATGGTAAGGACGACGCTGCTAACATCTTGAAGCCAGCTTTGTCCAGAGGCCAATTGAAGGTCATCGGTGCCACCACCAATAACGAATATAGATCTATTGTGGAAAAGGATGGTGCCTTTGAAAGAAGATTCCAGAAAATTGAAGTCGCTGAACCAAGTGTGAGACAAACAGTGGCCATATTGAGAGGTCTGCAACCAAAGTATGAAATACATCATGGTGTAAGGATTCTGGATAGCGCCTTAGTCACTGCTGCTCAATTAGCCAAGCGTTACTTGCCATATAGAAGATTGCCAGATTCTGCTTTGGATTTAGTTGATATTTCTTGTGCTGGTGTCGCCGTCGCAAGAGATTCTAAGCCAGAAGAATTGGATTCCAAGGAACGTCAATTGCAATTGATTCAAGTAGAGATAAAAGCTCTAGAGAGAGATGAAGATGCCGACTCCACCACTAAAGATAGATTAAAGTTAGCTAGGCAGAAGGAAGCTTCATTGCAAGAAGAATTGGAACCTCTAAGACAACGTTACAATGAAGAAAAGCATGGCCATGAAGAATTGACACAAGCTAAAAAGAAATTGGATGAACTGGAAAACAAGGCCCTTGATGCTGAACGTAGATATGATACTGCTACCGCCGCTGATTTAAGGTACTTCGCCATCCCAGATATCAAAAAGCAAATCGAAAAGCTTGAAGATCAGGTTGCTGAGGAAGAGAGACGTGCTGGTGCCAACTCCATGATCCAAAATGTGGTCGATTCAGACACCATTTCTGAAACAGCTGCAAGATTGACTGGTATCCCTGTTAAGAAGTTGTCAGAATCTGAAAATGAAAAATTGATTCATATGGAACGTGACTTATCATCTGAAGTCGTGGGCCAAATGGATGCCATTAAAGCTGTTTCCAATGCCGTTAGATTGTCTAGATCAGGTTTAGCTAATCCAAGGCAACCAGCATCCTTCTTATTTTTAGGTTTGTCCGGTTCCGGTAAAACTGAATTGGCTAAAAAAGTTGCTGGATTTTTGTTTAATGATGAGGACATGATGATCAGGGTCGATTGTTCTGAATTAAGCGAGAAGTATGCGGTCTCTAAGTTGTTGGGTACCACGGCAGGTTATGTCGGGTACGATGAAGGTGGCTTTTTAACTAACCAACTGCAATACAAACCATACTCCGTTTTGTTATTCGATGAAGTAGAAAAGGCACATCCTGATGTTTTGACTGTCATGCTACAAATGTTGGATGACGGTAGAATTACTTCTGGTCAAGGTAAGACGATCGACTGTTCCAATTGTATTGTCATCATGACTTCCAATCTAGGTGCTGAATTTATCAATTCTCAACAAGGATCAAAGATCCAAGAATCTACCAAGAATTTGGTCATGGGTGCTGTTAGGCAACATTTCAGACCAGAATTTTTGAACAGAATTTCTAGTATAGTCATTTTCAACAAGCTATCTAGAAAAGCTATTCATAAGATCGTGGATATTCGTTTGAAGGAAATTGAAGAGAGATTCGAGCAAAATGATAAACATTACAAGTTGAATTTAACTCAAGAGGCCAAGGACTTCTTGGCCAAATATGGTTATTCCGATGATATGGGTGCACGTCCACTGAACAGGTTAATTCAAAACGAAATTTTGAACAAACTGGCACTAAGGATCTTAAAGAATGAAATCAAGGATAAGGAAACTGTCAATGTCGTCTTGAAGAAGGGTAAATCTCGTGATGAAAATGTTCCTGAGGAAGCTGAAGAATGTCTGGAAGTTCTACCAAATCACGAAGCTACTATAGGGGCTGACACGTTAGGTGATGACGATAATGAGGACAGTATGGAAATTGATGATGACCTAGATTAATTTAATATAGTGTGATTTTTAAAAACTTTCGAACAAGAATCAGTAATATAATATATATAATTAATAAAACTAATGGAATTTGTTTAATTGAACTTGACACCCGAGCAAAAGAGCTCACATTTTAACGTTTAGTTCATCTTGCTGTGAATAATCTAAAAGTAAACAATGGACAAAAAAGTCCACTGGACGTCAAATCTTTTTTTATTGTATTTGGGACATATGGCGTTGATAACTAAAGTTTAAAGGAAGTAATAAGTGAAGGTTAAATCTGGACCTCTTTACTTTCATATTAGAAGTATAAAACACACGCGGATTGGTCCATTATTAGAATACGGGTACTACAATAATGGTTTTGATAGTTACTGTACATTTGAATGTAGCGACTCATATGACTCATATATATGACTACCAAATCATGTTAAAATTAGTATATCTTTAACTTAGACTTCAGTACTATCTGAACTGCACGTTTAAATTTTTACCATAGCAGTTCATGTAATATTAATAATCACTTGTGCCAATATAATGTTACAGCGAACATTTTTCCATGCGCTTGGAAAATTGAATGATAGAAAATTCGAACAGCGATGATTTCCAACGATGTAATCCATTAAGATGATTGTTAGAATTTCTATTGTTGCAGAGGTCATATGATATTAAGAACACAGCACAATATATTAAAATTTCTTCTCGAGGATATTGAGAAATGGGTGAATTTTGAGGTAATTGTTGGGATTCCATTGTTAATAAGGGCTATAATATTAGGTATACAGAATATACTAGATGTTCTCCTCGAGGATCTACGAATCCTCATAATGGAATCAATATTTCTATATACTAATATTACGATTATCCCTCATTCCGTTTTATATGTTTCATTATCTTATTACATTATCAATCCTTTCACTACAGCTTCCTCTAACCTCGATGACAGCTTCTCATAACCTATGTCATCATCTAACACCGTATATGATAATATAGTGATAGTTATAACTATTAGTTGATAGACGATAGTGGATTTTTATTCCAACAGATATAAGAATTACAAAAAGAGAACTGTTATTTCTACATAATAATATTACGATTAGTACTCCTTTTATATGTTTCTTTATCCATTTACATTATCAATCCTGATTAAAATTCCCACGAACCCCCAGTACTAGATTGTTCATAATGGATCAAGTTCACAAGTTAATAAGGGCGTGTGGTCTAGTGGTATGATTCTCGCTTTGGGCGACTTCCTGACTAAACAGGAAGACAAAGCATGCGAGAGGCCCTGGGTTCAATTCCCAGCTCGCCCCTTTATTTTCTTTTTTTGGACCCAAAGCACTAGCTTAGGCTGTCCATCTTTGTTCTTGATTCTAAAGATCACAGTAGAATAATGGTTTATTTCTTAGAGTTCTACAAGTTTTAGCGTACTACTGAACAATGAATGTCCTGATTTTTTAAAACTCGCGCATATTTGGAGGCCATATCGTGCCACCAACTTTACTACAGTCAAACACCTGTGCCCAATTCTACCACTTATTAAACAATTACTTAGTAAGATCAGCAAGCGGTTCATCTGTCCCCCATTCATATATGGCTTTCACCCTCTTTACCTGTTTGAAACAGAAAAAAAATTACAACTAATGGTATGCAATTCATAAAGCATAGGCCAAAAGACCCTGATACAGATATATGCTAAAACAATAATTATAAAGGATTATGCCGTAGGAAGGCTGAGAATCCTCAGTTTGTGCACTTTGAAATTCAAAATACAAAAAACTGTTGACAAATTAGTATCATAACTATCTATCGCATATATTCACGTCACATACCGCCTCTGTGGCAATTGACAACACTTATCCCTATCAAAGACAATACAAAGTATTTGTTACCGAGTGAGATTATTTAGTACAATATGTGGGTAATAAAAACTAATCGGAGATATTTTTTTACGTTTTTTGATGCAAACGCAATAAATTCTTGATTTTTGAAATTTTGCAGGACATCAAGATACGTTTCTTTTAAGCAGTTTGGATTGCTTCTTTCGTTCCGAAAGTAAAACGTAATGAAAACCCCTATAGTATTGTGACGCGTTTTCCAACTCTGCCCTTAGCTTGATTTGACGGCTTAGAACAAAGGAACAGTAGCACGAACACTTCAAGTGCAAATGACAGTTTAATTGTGGGTAAAAAAGGTAGCCTCAAAGTTGCATTTTTTATGGACTGTAAAGAACATACGATTGTTATACACTTTTGAACAACCAAGATGTACTACCTCAATTGTAGTGAATTAATGTCGAAATTTGTTAGATGCCCCGAATAAATAGTAACTTTATTTAGGGAAAGCACTCGAATTTTTGTTATTACGGTCACGCCATATTTTAGCATGTACTTAGTAAAAGACCCATTTCGCCATCACTATTTTTACCATTTTTTTCTATACGATTTGGGAGCAAATACCTGAACTGCACACTAATGGACATAATCACTTGGTTGAAAAAGTACTATAGTAGACTATACGTCGTACGCTGCAATCTATTTTAAGCACAGAAAGCATCCTTCGTATGATAATATAACCTTTTTGGTAACAGAGTTACCATTGAAGCGACATTGCAGTGAAACTTGTTTCAAGATGTAGTTGGGAGGAATTATGTGTTGAGTTCGTCCACTTTATGAGCTCGAAGATAACGAGAAAATTGCTAAGATGCCGGTGTTGGCTTCTTGCATATGAAGAGGCACCAATAAAACGATGCATTAATTCTTTATTACGGAAGTTCCGAAGCAGCGAAGAATGAAAAAGAATACAAGCGCTCATAATTGTCCTCGGTGGACATCATATACAGCATAAAAGTGTCTTTTTTAAGTTCTCTCCCCTAAAGATCACAAACTTCACGTAATTAGTAACGTGTAGACTACTAACCTTGAAAAAACGAACCCCTTTTCTGCCTAGCAACCGTTTAAGATATACCAAAAAAGGCAACTGTGATGACTTCTGAACGAGGGTCCACGCCAAGTCACGCCAAGTTTGTTTTCGGATCTTCTGCTAGCAGAAACTCAACACACCTACATGAAAGGTAAAGGGTTTCTTAGAAACATTCACTGTACCGTGCATTGTTCAAACCTGCGCGATTGCTTGGCAACGGCGAGAATTACATTACAAGAAGGTGTGCTTTCATAAACGAGAAGTAATAAACTTGTGTCGTTCAGAAACAATAGTATCTCATATTGGCTACAATGGAGAAACTTACGATGTGTATTCAGTATATTGGTTAGAAAACTGTAGTTTGTTAGTTGAAAAATTAATATAAATAGGGTGTTTTTAATCAGCTGTAATAGAAGTACATCCTCATCCTTCTTCTTCACTAAGCTCACATCATCACTAAAGCAACAACCAAAAAACAACAAATACAATGGTCAAATTAACTTCAATTGCTGCTGGTGTCGCCGCTATTGCCGCTGGTGTCGCCGCTGCACCAGCTACCACCACTTTATCTCCATCTGACGAAAGAGTTAACCTGGTTGAATTAGGTGTCTACGTCTCTGATATCAGAGCTCATTTGGCTGAATACTATATGTTCCAAGCCGCTCATCCAACTGAAACTTACCCAGTTGAAATTGCTGAAGCTGTTTTCAACTACGGTGATTTCACCACTATGTTGACCGGTATCCCCGCTGACCAAGTCACTAGAGTCATCACTGGTGTCCCATGGTACTCTACCAGATTGAGACCAGCCATCTCCAGCGCTCTATCTGCAGACGGTATCTACACTGCTGTACCAAACTAGGATTTGACGCCCTTACGAATAGAACTTTACGAGTATTAGAATGTTATGAATAAATGAAATTGGTTTCGACGGTATAGATGAATAAAGGTATTTTGAAAATTATAAAAAAAAGTTTTAATAATATAGATTTGGTAAAATAAATAGGCGTATATACACATTGTATACTGTTGATATTATCAAGTTTTTATTATTAAAGAGCTCTTTTTATTTTTTATTTATAGGGGAAAATGACCGATATTCCTAGTCTTCAAGTCACTATTATTTTTTTTTTTATTCATAAGTACAATTGAATAATATTATTGATTTTTTTATTATTGTTCTTATTCTTTTTTTATCATTTCTATATAAAATATTATATGATTTAGTTTATCGTAAAAAAATTAAAAAATACAGAGGAAAGCAAAAGTAAAACTTTTCGGATATTTTACAGGGCGATCGCTAAGCTTAATCAACTTCTTCGACAGTTGGACCTTCAGCTTCTGGAGCTGGAGGAGCACCACCTGGGAAACCACCTGGAGCTGCGCCTTCTGGAGCACCACCAGCTTGGTACAATTTAGACATGATTGGGTTGGCAACCTCTTGCAATTCCTTCAATTGGTCATCGAATTCTTCCTTGGTAGCAGTGGTGTTGCTGTCTAACCAAGCAATAGTTTCTTCAGCCTTCTTAGTGACAGCGTCCTTGTCAGCTTGCTCTAGCTTGTCACCAGCTTCAGAAATGGTGTTCTTCAAAGAGTAAGCAATGGATTCCAATTGGTTCTTGGAAGCAATTCTTTGAGATTCCTTTTCATCTTCTTCCTTGAATTTTTCGGCTTCAGCAACCATCTTTTCGATATCTTCCTTGGACAATCTACCCTTGTCGTTGGTAATAGTGATCTTGTTAGACTTACCAGTACCCTTTTCGACGGCGGAAACATTCAAAATACCGTTAGAGTCGACATCGAAAGTGACTTCAATTTGTGGGACACCTCTTGGAGCTGGTGGAATACCACTCAATTCGAACTTACCCAACAAGTTGTTGTCCTTAGTCTTGGCTCTTTCACCTTCAAAGACTTGAATCAAGACACCTGGTTGGTTGTCAGCATAAGTAGAGAAAACTTCGGATTTCTTAGTTGGAATGGTAGAGTTTCTTGGAATCAACTTGGTCATGACACCACCAGCAGTTTCAATACCCAAGGATAATGGAGCGACATCCAACAACAATAGATCTTGAGTCTTGGAAGATTCGTCACCAGTCAAAATAGCAGCTTGAACAGCAGCACCGTAAGCAACAGCTTCATCTGGGTTGATAGATCTGTTTGGTTCCTTACCGTTGAAGTAGTCAGTGACCAATTTTTGGACCTTTGGAATTCTGGTAGAACCACCGACCAAGACAATTTCATCGACTTGAGATTTATCCAATTTAGCATCTCTCAAGACCTTTTCAACTGGGTCCAAAGTAGATCTGAACAAGTCAGCACACAATTCTTCGAATCTGGCTCTGGTGATGGAAGTGTAGAAATCGATACCTTCGAACAAAGAGTCAATTTCAACGGAAGTTTGAGCGGAGGAAGACAAAGTTCTCTTGGCTCTTTCACAAGCAGTTCTTAATCTTCTCAAAGCTCTTTGGTTGGTAGACAAGTCCTTCTTGTTCTTTCTCTTGAATTCTTGGATGAAGTGGTTGACCAATCTGTTGTCAAAATCTTCACCACCCAAATGGGTGTCACCAGCGGTGGCCTTAACTTCAAAGATACCGTCTTCAATGGACAACAAAGAGACATCGAAAGTACCACCACCCAAGTCGAAAATCAAGACGTGTTCTTCCTTACCCTTCTTGTCCAAACCGTAAGCAATGGCAGCGGCGGTAGGTTCGTTAATAATACGCAAGACATTCAAACCAGCAATGGTACCAGCATCCTTGGTAGCTTGTCTTTGAGAATCGTTGAAGTAAGCTGGGACAGTGACGACAGCGTCATTGACCTTGGCACCCAAGTAAGATTCGGCAGTTTCCTTCATCTTACCCAAGACCATGGAGGAGATTTGTTCTGGGGTAAAGTTCTTGGTTTCACCCTTAAATTCAACTTGAATTTGTGGCTTACCGTCAACATCGATCAACTTGAATGGGAAGTGCTTCATATCACCTTGGACTTCTGGGTCATTGAAGTTTCTACCGATCAAACGCTTAGCGTCGAAAACAGTGTTAGCTGGGTTCATAGCAGCTTGGTTCTTAGCAGCGTCACCAATCAATCTTTCAGTATCAGTGAAACCAACGAAAGATGGAGTGGTTCTGTTACCTTGGTCGTTGGCAATAATGTCAACACGATCATTAGAGAAGTGAGCAACACAGGAGTAGGTAGTACCTAAATCAATACCGACAGCTTTAGACATTGTATAAATATTTCTGTATAAAATCTGCTTGATCTGTTGGAATTAATCAATTGAAGAATAGAAGTAACTTAAATAAGAGAGTATTATATTTTCAACATTTTTTGGAGAAAACCCAGCCCAATTGCGGCTTATATATAACAATTCGTCCACACCTTCCCATAGTGCTTAAGAATGAAATTTCGTCAAAACCTCGAAGCTTTTTTTTTCGAAATCTTCGATGGAATGTTCTAGAAAAAAACTTCGAGAAAGTGAATCGGAAGAACTTCTCGGAAAAAAAAGCTTCGGAAATACTACGAATAAGGGCCCAAGAGAGAGTAAGAATGCAGTGCCATGCAGTCAATTCACCACTGTGAGACCGTAAAAGGGTTGGTTGAGTAACTCAATTCAAGGAATAAAGATATAAAATTGATAAAAAATATATAACAAATTGTAACAAAAAGCAAAAGAGAGGAGTGGAATGTTATACAAAGTAATTAGAAGGTATTGAACTTGTAAAAAGTAATAATAAAACTCAATTCTGCTTCTTGGTCACTTGTGGGGCACCGCTTAAGCGGTACTCAGACAAGCGGATCAAGCTCATTTTAATTGCATTATAAGCTCTTTTGACGAATGGTGGGATAGATGGGTGGCTTATGATCCCGTCCATTCTAACTCTCCATTGAGCAAAGGCGGCTTTCATGTACTTGGAGTTTTCGTATCTTAACTTAATAAAGATGGCGTACACAACAAGTATGATCCAAGACCTTTGGAAGCACAGAATGGCTCTGAAAAGGACCAAAATGAAAATAAGCAGCTCAGCAGTACCGACCCAGTGCATGCACAAGTCATTGTACTGAACAACAAACTTGTCGATGAAGCTGAGGATCTTACTTGAATCTTTACTGGAAAGGTGGAAGACTTTTGGTAAGAGAACTTTTTCAACGTAGATTAAAACATGGAATACAGCAAACGCGAAAAATGGGATTAAGCTGAATGAAAATCTTGGAGTGAACAACCAGAAGTTGGCCAAAACCAAATAAAGCACGTCTTCACTCTTTAGGAGTCCAGCAACGCGTGATTTTATGGAAGCCTTAGTGGCAGCGGCATCTTGAGTCTGCAATGGTTCATTGCGGGTGAAAAATTGCTGGTAAATGATGATACCGAAAGATTCGATGACACCGAGATATGCCGATCTGTAATAAAATTCTGACATCTTGAGCAGGTAAAGAATGGAGCTGATCAATACGACGGAATGACCGGTAAACCATGCAAACTGCAAGCTCTTGGCTACTGCCATGAACCTTTGCACGAGCGACTTATCTCTGGCAGGGAGGTTTGGGGGGCCTTGGTTATTAGCGGGTCTTGATGACATTATACTGACTATTCTTGGCTAGTGTTTCTTGCTCCTTATGAATAGAGAAAAATGACTTTTTTTAGATGTAGTAAGTATGTCATTTCAGGGATGGTCTGCTTGCTCTTTAAATATTTTTTCACCCTTTTAAAATGGGGCCCTTTCGCCGTACCAAAGAAGGAGAAATATACATTACGTATGTAGGTTGCTACATTTTACACAAAACTATCAATGCCTTCTAGGCTTCTTCTTGACCAGTTGAGAGAGATCATTGAAGTCACCAAGGGGCTTTTCGAGGGCGGGGAAGCCGATGGAGGTCGTGGGCTGCGAAAGAGGCCTCTTGGAGCCGTGCTGCTGATTTTCTTGCACCTCATCAATATCGTCTTGAATCTGTGCGAGCCTTGCCTGCTGTAACTCGCTGTCCTTGGGTCTTGTAGTCATGTGTTTTTCAAGCAGAGCCTTGGCATGCTTGAATCTTTTTAGTTTGTCCTTAGCCGGCACCTGATCAACCCACCTTAAAGCATCACACACCAAAAATTCTGCTTGTATCACCTTCTCAGTTACTTGTTCTGCGGGTTTCAAGGTCTTGTAATAGCCAAGCGCCTTCAAGTAATGATGAATGGCTCTACTGAACATCTCCGCCTCCCTTTCGATGTCACCCATCAGGATATACACATCACCGATGCGCAATCTGCTGTTCTCGGTTAGAGATTGGCCATCTGCTGTAGGGCGGCCCAACAGCATCAAGGCCTGCGCCAGTAGGTCCAAAGCATTCTCATACAGATCATTTTCAAAGTAAATGTGGAAACCAGACTTGCGAAGTTGCGATACGTCTTCAATTTCATCGTCATGTTCATTCGCTGGACTGAAGTTAGCCAATTCGTGCAAAGCTAAGCGTTCTTCCTCTTTCTCCACGTTTTCTTCCTCTTCTTCGCTACCTTCGCCACTGTCCTCACTATCACCACTGTCGACATCACCAGTCAAGTCTTCCTCTTCTTGGTCGAATTGGAACATCCTAGAATTAGGAATTTCTGTTTGACCGTTCTCGTTCCCCTCTTCTCCATTGCTCACATCAGACTCAGGCTCAGACTCAGACTCAGACCCAGATCCATCGTCACCTGCCAGAAGAGCGTCCCCAAACAGATTACCAGAATTCTGTACTTCCATGTTGTATACAGCTTGTGCGAATATAGTAAACAGTTCAGGATCAGGCAACAAACCATCTTTTGGGAGAGAGTCCAAAGTTTGTTGGCAGCGTTTAGCAGCTTCTAAGAACTTTTTCTGTGCGAGTAAATCTTTTGCAATTTGAACCTGTCTTTCCATATCAATTTGAACTTTATGTCTGCTAGTTCCGTTTGCCAACACGTCTTCTGCCCTTAGTTTCATATTCTGTTACTTCTAGAAGGAGACCTCATCGCCGATGTTACCTCAAAATTGAGTAGAATGAAATAATACAAAATTGGAAAAAACGCGAAACTTCAGTGCAGTAACATATCGTTCCGACATTCTCTGAGAAGTGGTAAGATTCCACTGCCGGGGAGCTACGAGTGCTCTTGCAAGTTTTTAGACACTGCTATATCCTTCGACTACGTAACCCCATTTTTTTATTTTTCTATATAAAAACATGCACTGTATACATATAATCACGTAAGTTCAAGTCGTGCTTAAAACGGGCACAGAAAACTAACTATGAGTTGCCGTACCATACATAAACTAGGAGAAGGTAGCGCAGTTCTTTTTTTTTACCAAAGGTTTGCACAAAAAAGATGGTCTAACGTAAGTAAGTTATCAATAAAACTGTTAAAAGTAGTATAAGAATCTTGAGATAGGCTTATTATTATGACTTTTTATGGCGGAAAAGGAAGAAGAAATACTGCGCCGGGTGATGCGTGACGCGTTTTTGGAAACGATGAGAATAAACTTTGAAGTATTTTGAGAATAATATTCTATTATCGAGTTCTTTCAGCAGAAAGCAACACATAGCTACGTATAGTTCGGTAAGATAAATTTGGTCAGAAGCGTGTGAAAGACGCTGAGAAACCACGTGAGACGAAGATTCAAATCAAGGCGTGAGGAATAACGCAATACGAGCCACCGAAACAGAATAAACAAAAGAAAAGAAAGAGTAAACATGGGTACGTCAAGCGAGGTTTCTCTCGCACATCATAGAGATATCTTCCATTACTACGTCTCACTGAAGACTTTTTTCGAGGTGACTGGCGAAAATCGTGACAGGTCAAATTCGACACGAGCTCAAAAGGCCAGAGCCAAGCTGTTGAAGCTATCTTCTTCGCAATTTTACGAGCTGAGTACAGACGTGTCCGATGAGCTGCAGAGGAGAATCGGTGAAGATGCTAACCAACCAGATTACCTTTTGCCGAAGGCAAATTTCCACATGAAAAGGAACCAGGCTAGACAGAAACTGGCCAATCTATCACAAACTCGATTTAATGATTTGTTGGACGATATCCTTTTTGAGATCAAGAGAAGAGGGTTCGACAAGGATTTGGATGCTCCACGGCCCCCATTACCGCAGCCGATGAAACAAGAGGTCAGCAAAGACAGCGATGATACTGCAAGAACATCCACAAATTCTTCCTCTGTGACTCAAGTAGCTCCAAACGTCTCCGTACAACCTTCTTTGGTCATTCCTAAGATGGCATCTATCGATTGGTCTTCTGAGGAAGAAGAAGAGGAGCAAGTAAAGGAGAAGCCAAATGAACCGGAGGGAAAACAAACAAGCATGGATGAAAAGAAAGAGGCTAAACCTGCTCTAAACCCCATAGTTACAGATTCTGATCTGCCTGACTCCCAAGTGCTCGCTCGTGATATCACATCAATGGCAAGGACTCCAACAACGACGCATAAAAATTACTGGGACGTTAATGATTCTCCAATTATCAAGGTAGATAAAGATATCGATAACGAAAAGGGTCCCGAACAGTTGAAGAGCCCTGAAGTACAACGGGCTGAGAACAATAACCCTAACTCAGAGATGGAAGACAAGGTTAAAGAACTGACTGATTTAAACAGCGACTTACATTTGCAAATTGAAGATTTGAATGCTAAGTTAGCATCTTTAACCAGCGAGAAGGAAAAGGAGAAGAAGGAAGAGAAGGAGGAAAAAGAAAAGGAAAAGAACTTAAAGATTAACTACACCATTGATGAAAGTTTTCAGAAAGAATTGCTGTCATTAAACTCTCAAATCGGTGAATTATCAATTGAGAATGAAAATTTGAAGCAGAAAATTTCAGAATTCGAACTGCATCAAAAAAAGAATGACAACCATAATGATTTGAAAATCACTGACGGTTTTATTAGCAAGTACTCTTCTGCCGATGGGCTCATTCCAGCTCAATACATCTTAAACGCTAACAACTTGATAATTCAATTTACTACTAGGCTTTCCGCAGTACCCATAGGCGACTCCACGGCAATTTCCCATCAAATTGGCGAAGAGTTATTTCAAATATTATCCCAGTTATCGAACCTAATCTCCCAGCTATTACTATCGGCCGACCTATTACAGTACAAAGATCAGGTCATTTTACTGAAGGCATCATTATCGCATGCGATCACATCGATAAGATATTTCTCTGTTTACGGTCCCGTATTAATTCCGAAAATAACTGTGCAAGCTGCTGTTTCAGAGGTTTGTTTTGCCATGTGTAATCTAATTGATTCAGCGAAAATAAAATCCGATTCAAATGGTGAGAGCACCACCTCTAATGAAGGTAACCGACAGGTATTAGAATATTCTTCACCAACTGCTACCACCCCAATGACGCCAACTTTCCCCTCGACTTCTGGAATAAATATGAAGAAGGGGTTTATAAACCCAAGAAAACCAGCATCTTTCTTGAATGATGTGGAGGAAGAAGAATCTCCAGTCAAGCCATTGAAAATTACACAAAAGGCAATTAACAGTCCGATCATAAGACCGTCATCGTCTAATGGAGTTCCAACAACCTCAAGAAAACCTTCAGGAACGGGGCTATTTAGTTTAATGATTGATTCATCAATTGCTAAGAATAGCTCCCATAAAGAGGATAATGATAAATATGTCTCGCCCATAAAGGCAGTAACATCGGCCTCCAATTCTGCAAGTAGCAATATTTCCGAAATTCCTAAACTAACACTACCTCCACAAGCCAAAATCGGTACTGTTATTCCACCGTCAGAGAATCAAGTTCCCAATATTAAAATCGAGAATACAGAAGAGGATAATAAAAGGAGTGACATAACAAATGAAATCTCTGTTAAACCAACTTCTAGCATTGCTGATAAACTGAAACAATTTGAGCAAAGTTCCGAAAAGAAATCATCACCAAAGGAAAATCCTATAGCAAAAGAAGAAATGGATTCAAAACCAAAACTATCCAATAAATTTATCACTTCAATGAATGATGTGTCCACAGATGATTCAAGCTCTGATGGTAACGAAAATGACGATGCAGACGATGATGATGATTTTACCTATATGGCATTGAAACAAACAATGAAGAGAGAAGGTTCAAAAATTGAAAAAAATAATGACAGCAAACTACCTGCAAATATAGTGGAACTTGATTTACATGAGTCACCGGAGTCCGTGAAGATTGAATCTCCTGAATCGATAAAGGAAATCACGTCATCTGAAATGTCTTCAGAAATGCCAAGTAGTTCGCTGCCTAAGAGATTAGTAGAGGATGTTGAGCCTTCAGAAATGCCAGAGAAGGGCGCATCTGTAGAATCAGTCAGGAAGAAAAATTTTCAAGAACCACTTGGTAATGTCGAATCTCCGGATATGACGCAGAAGGTCAAGTCTTTGGGTATGACAGGAAAGGCTGTAGGCCCAGAATCAGATAGTAGGGTCGAATCTCCGGGCATGACAGGACAGATTAAATCTTTGAATATGGCAGGAAAAGTTGTAGGCCCAGAAGCAGATAGTAGGGTCGAATCTCCGGGCATGAAAGAGCAGATTAAGTCTTTGGGTATGACAGGAAAAATTACAGCTCAAGAATCAATCAAGTCCCCGGAAGCGGCTAGGAAGTTGGCGTCATCAGGAGAAGTTGACAAAATTGAATCTCCAAGAATGGTAAGGGAAAGCGAGTCCTTGGAGGCAGTAGGCAATACTATCCCCTCAAACATGACAGTGAAAATGGAATCCCCAAATTTAAAGGGAAATACTGTGTCTGAACCTCAAGAAATAAGGAGAGACATTGCCTCCTCAGAGCCGATAGAGAATGTTGACCCCCCAAAAGTACTAAAAAAGATTGTCTTTCCAAAGGCTGTTAATAGAACTGGATCACCAAAATCAGTCGAAAAGACTCCATCTTCAGCTACACTGAAAAAGAGCGGGCTCCCAGAACCGAATAGCCAAATTGTTTCTCCTGAATTGGCAAAAAATTCACCTCTAGCACCGATAAAGAAAAATGTCGAGTTACGAGAAACTAATAAACCACATACTGAGACTATCACTTCTGTGGAACCAACAAACAAGGATGCCAATACTTCTTGGAGAGACGCCGACTTAAACCGTACGATCAAACGAGAGGAGGAGGACGAAGATTTTGATAGAGTGAACCACAATATCCAGATCACTGGTGCATATACGAAAACTGGAAAAATTGATTATCATAAAATACCTGTTGATCGTAAAGCAAAAAGCGAAGCAGAAGTGCATACTTCCGAGGAAGATATTGATGAATCAAATAATGTTAATGGAAAAAGAGCTGATGCCCAAATACACATCACTGAAAGAAAGCATGCTTTCGTAAATCCAACTGAAAATTCACAGGTAAAAAAGACGAGCCACTCACCATTTTTAAACAGTAAACCGGTTCAATACGAGAACTCAGAGTCGAACGGCGGCATTAACAACCACATAAAGATAAAAAATACTGGAGAAACTACGGCACATGACGAGAAACATTATAGTGATGATGATGATTCTAGCTATCAATTTGTTCCCATGAAACATGAAGAACAAGAACAAGAACAAAACAGAAGTGAGGAAGAGGAAAGTGAAGATGACGATGAAGAGGAAGAAGACAGTGATTTTGATGTGGATACATTTGACATTGAAAATCCGGATAATACACTATCAGAGTTACTATTGTATTTAGAACATCAAACAATGGACGTCATATCCACGATTCAATCGCTTTTGACATCGATCAAGAAACCACAGGTGACGAAGGGTAATTTGAGGGGAGAATCGAATGCAATCAACCAAGTCATAGGTCAAATGGTGGACGCTACTAGCATATCAATGGAGCAAAGCAGAAATGCCAATTTGAAGAAACACGGTGATTGGGTGGTGCAAAGTCTAAGAGACTGTTCGCGTAGAATGACAATTTTGTGCCAATTAACTGGCGATGGAATACTAGCGAAGGAAAAGAGCGATCAAGATTATGCTGACAAAAACTTCAAACAGCGGTTGGCAGGGATTGCGTTTGATGTTGCCAAATGTACAAAGGAGCTGGTAAAAACTGTAGAAGAGGCAAGTTTGAAGGACGAAATAAATTATTTGAATTCGAAGTTGAAGTAAAGTTAGTAGTATCTAGAGGAGAAAGAAAAGGAAGACAAAGACAATCAATAGAATGTATTATGTATGACATATAATAATAATAATTATAATAATAATAATAATAGTAGTAGCAGTAATAATAATATTATTATAGTATATTAAAACAACAAAAAATTAGTAAAAATACTATAAATGTTTGAATATGAAGATATATATGTAGGAAGAATTTTTATTGAATATAGAAATTTAAAGAAATATTATTAAAAACCGGAAAATGAAAAAGAAGAGTTAAAAAAAAAAAAAACGGAACTAGTAAAAGATGTGAAAAAAAGAAGAGAAAAGTAGAACGAGAACACCCACTATCCTTGGGTATTATTATAAGTTGCAATACCATCATCCAGTATGCCCAGATTAAACCATTCATGGTCCAGAGCGTCCTTTGCGGTAATCCTTTTTGTTGGGTCGAACTCAAACATTTTCCTGAGTAGATCGATGAACCAGTACCAAAACAAGAAAGTTTCCTTATCGAGTTCATCAGTAGTTGAGGAAGAAGAGGAATGTGTTTGTCTTTTCCATGCCAATTTCGAATTTATCAAAGACCAGTTTTTCTCCGGCGGTAGATTCCAATTGATGCTTAAGCTATCGCCGTAATCCTGTTTCAAGACCTTTGAGATGTAAATATCTAAGCGATCACATGACTGCAAGACCCTTTTCATTGACTTTTCGGTGGTTATGGTATCTCCGCGTTTATTTTTTTCAGGCCATTGTAAGCTTAAAGTTTTTCTGTCGAAATGCTTTATCACCGTTGAATTTAGGTCTGATGGAGAGTTGCCCAATTTATGTTTAGATTTGTAAAACATCTTATCAATAATGTCTGTGGGGAAAGGGGTTCCATTGATTCGTTGCATCATAGCCATATGTTCTAGATTTTCATGAATGGGGTAAAGAGATTCGCCAATAACCAGTTCTACTAGGACACACGCGATGGACCAAATGTCGCAGGGGAACGACCAGCCCAAGCCAAGGACAATTTCCGGGGCTCTATAGTGACGAGTGGATATTACAGGAGGATGATATTCGTAATGGAAAATTGCGCTACCGAAATCAATGATTTTGATTTCTGGATTTTTCAAGATTTTGCGCTTCCCCTTACTGGCTTCACGGCGTCTCTTGCTTAGCGACTGTACGGTTTTCAAAGGCAATTTTTGAGCAATATGGGTTTCGTCACAAATCAGGATATTTTCTGGTTTCAAATCCGTGTGTATTATGCCCAAATCGTGCAAGAAGCAGACAGATCTGATTAGCTGTCTGGCAATGGCCTGAATATGAGAGCCGGGGAACCTGGCAATGCCGTTGGAGCACATAAAATCGTAAATGGACCTGCCGTATAGATCTGTCACCAAACAAATGTGATTTTTGTAATCGAAGCACTCCCTTAGCAAGAGGCACTGGAACTGACCTTGAGGGTCATTATTCAGGATAGTCTGTAGAATTCTTAGTTCTGTTTTGGCGGCTTCTCTATATCTATCTACAGCCCTTATCACTTTTACAGCCACGTAATTAGGTTCATACTTGTTATCGATGCATTTAAGTACTTTACCAAACGTGCCTTGGCCCAATAGGTCCTTCACAACAAAGCGGCCGCCACTGCCAAATATGTCGTTTTCCTGGTAAACGTAGTGACCGTCTTTGTCCGTTTTGAAATTTGATTTATTGGATGATGCGCTTTCTGAAGAGCCGTTTGATGTAAATTTCCGTAGTGAAGAACCAATTTGTTTCTTGAGGTTGGATTGAGGCAGGGAAGCTATTTGTGCTGGTGGGTTGGAAAAGGGAGAAGTGCTGTGAGCAATCGTGAGATTCACTGCCTTGTTGCCCTCCAGAGTCTTTGCACACGACCCCGTTAGATGCAACAGCTCATTTTCAGTTTGCGTTACTCTTGGCACGATAGCGTTGGTTTGATCAGGAACATTAAAATAGTTCGATTGGTAGCTCAGCTTCGATAGAGGCAACTGAGGCAGTGAGATGGTTCTTTGCTTCTTGAATTTCTTTGGTGTCGTGATATACGTACTATTGCTTGTAGCTGCGGTACCGCACCCTGGATTATTTGAAGTAACAATATTATTGTTGTTATTGATACTGCTGCTACTAGGCAGAATCAAAGGTGACGAAAACTGAATTGGCTGCTCTTTGATAAAAATGATGTCATCGTCAGCATCCTCGTCCACTCGACTACTGTTATGATTATTACTGTTATTGATTGTGGTGTTAATGATACGCGGCTCCTCGTCTAGTTCTATGGCATTTTCATTGTCCAAGAACAACTGGTGTTGGTGTTGCCGAGGACGGAGCGGATTGTCTGCTTGATTCAGGTCTAGACTGTTCCTCAGATTGTCTGTTAGAAAAGAATTTTGCCGAGCAAACATCTCGTCCAGCAGCTTGTTTGTGCGCGTTTCTTCGAAATTATCCAAAAAGGTCTTGTTAGAGCTTGTATTGTTAGCAGGGCCCGTAGTAGTGGAATTATTCATATTTGCTCTTGAACGTTTTCTAGTGCCAATTTGAATATTCTGTGACATAACTAAGGTACGCGGAAGATAAAGCAATAATGAAGAAGAGCAGTATGCGTGTAGATTAGTCTTTGTTGTGCTAAATCTTCGACTTGGTAAATACTATGTTTCTTTCACTCTTTTTCTGTCTCCCACTTTGTTTCCTTTTTCTTTTTCTTTTTTTTTTTTGGGTTTGCTTGCTATCTGGCGCAGTATTTCGTGAATATAATATCTATTTAGTTAGCGTAAGCACGAGGAGTTACTGCACTGTTTCCTTTCACTTGGTGGTGAGGTAACAATACTTTGTAAATCCGGTAGATCTGGGAAGTAAATACTAAACTTTATTCTAATATAGGAACTTCATAATATAAAATCCAACGCACGATGCTAGAGATAAAAAAAGAGGGTGGGAGATGTGGAGCCAGGATTCAAATCGAAAATCGTAATCGGAAACTAAACCAGCATTGCAACCGGGCCATAAGCCATATCGTTAAGCACGCCAAAGCTTTTTCCCTTCGCTGTGTGTTTCCTCGCAACTTTAACTCCGGCCACTCACTAAGCCAAGGCGTGAGGAGAGAGACTAAAGCTTTGTGGAAAACCGCCCAATCACGCTGACCCCTTTGGCCCGTTTGCCGCCCCCTAGAAAAAAAAGAAACGGACGGGCCTGGGCCCGCACAGCCTCGAGCAGGGTCACTTCGCGCCATATCGGCGGCTATTTCAAAAAAAGAAGTTCTTTACCAGTTGTTGTAGAAAGTATGATATTACCAACAGCGTCTAGCTTTTATTCGATATTCCGATGTGGGCGGCTATTTATTATCGGTGGCGTCTTTTATGGTTTTACCGTTGTTGCCTGGAGCATCCTCAGGAAGACCTAAATGTGACCATTCATCGTAGTCCATCAATTGGTGGTCCATCCTGCACCGCAGGTAGTCCTTTGCCAGTAGTCTACAATTCATTGCATTTTCGTTCTGCACAAGCTGCATACATTTGAGATACTCTTGCATGTACTTGGTGCATTCGCCGTCGTGGTCTAGCGGGAACGAACCTCTCTCGGGTGGAGTAGGTCTCAATGCGCTCAGCGAGCTTCCTGGGTTCCCTGACATTGGATTCTTGTGTTATGTTTCGTAAAAGATACTTTGTGTGTAGTGGGTGCGTTTGCTTGTTTTCTTGAAGTATAGAAGAAGGAAAGAACGGAAGAAAAAATTTTTTTCCCTCTTGTTCGCTTTATTTGGATTTTCTCGTTTCTCAACTCCGCGAATTTGAGCCCTTTTCTTAGACCCCGGAGAGAAGATGCAGAGATGTAGTAATAAAAGCTTTTTATCCAAAAAGCTTTTAAGCTGTTGTTTTAAAAAAGGTTAAATGGGCGCTTTAGAGATCGGGTAGTGGGCAAAGCCTGCGATAAGAAAAGAGGGAGCGTGCTACTTGACCGGGAGCAGCAAAATGGGCGGCCCGAGCCTTAGATCATACTCATCGCCGATAAGAGTCAGCTTGGTAATAGAACCGCTGGTGCGTAAATGAGGCATAGAACTTATTATCGTCTTAAAAAACTGCCCAAAAAAATATTTTCCAGGTTTCTTGAAGAGTAATCTTGTTATGTAATTTTTTTTTGCCTGTGGATTGTATAAGGGACCAGAGGCGGTCAAAAACGCAAAAAGCGGCATGGTAGGCGAAAATACTAGGACGATTACTACTCAACTGACGCGTCAACTTAATATTGTCCTGGTACATAACCGAACCATCCCAGATGCGCTGTAAGTACTGTTTAAATGTATTTTAATATGTGCATAGAGCGTGTAAATTATGGCGAGCTATGGTTTCCGAATTGTCGGACTGCTCATAGCCCTTGCTTTCGGAATATTAGAAGTGGTCTGGCGGTAAAGAAAGTGTGACATATGTCAGACGTTGAGACTTATATGTGTAAAGCTAAATATAATAATTCAGTTAAAATAAAAGTGGGTGACAGGAAAAAATTAGAAATGTTGAAAATTTTTTTACCTTCACTCGCTACATAAAAACGTTGGAGGAGACTCCTTCATGGTCTTAATCTCTTTGGATCTCTTGGGAACAATGAAGCTCTTCTGATATTTTTCAAATCCAAATAGAACATAACAACTCTTTCCAAACCGATACCACCACCGGCGTGTGGAGGACACCCATAGCTGAAGCCGTCACAGTAGTCCTTTAGACCTGGGTCCTCAGGAGACAAACCATGGGCTTTCATCCTTTCTTGTAATAGAGCATGGTCGTGGATACGTTGTGCACCGGACAAGATTTCTTCACCCCTCATGAAGAAATCATACGAGTTAGAATACTTAGGGTTGGCTGGGTCGGGCATTGTGTAGAAGGGACGGATCTCCAAGGGGAACTTGTCTAGGATGTAAAAGTCGGTGTCGTATTTGTCGCGAACCAACTTACCCAAGAACTTTTCATTTTCGGTACTCAAGTCTTCAAAATCACCAATTTCCTTACCGGCAGCTCTTAGCATTTCAATACCTTCTTTGTATGTTAGACGAACCATCTTACCATCTTTAGGTAACTTGAATTCTTCAACAGGGTATTGCTTACGTACCAACTCAATTTCATGAGCAAATCTCTTGGGCAATTCACTGAAAATAAACACAAACAACTCACTCAACGTGTCCAAAACTTCGTGGTAATGTTCTTCGAAAGCCATTTCCATGTCCAAACCAGTAAACTCGGTCATGTGACGGTGGGTGTTGGAGTTTTCAGCCCTGAACACAGGCCCGATTTCGTAAACTCTTTCAAAGTCGGCCACAATCAATTGTTGCTTGTTAAATTGTGGAGATTGAGCTAGGTAGGCCTTCCCTTTGAAGTATGTCACCTCAAACACACTGGAACCACCTTCACTTGGTGCACCCAACAGTTTTGGTGTGTGTACTTCGGTAAATTTCTTTGTGGCCAAATATTCTCTGAACAACTCACAAACACCAGCTTGAATCCTGAAAATAGCTTGGTTGGTGACGGTTCTCAAGTCAATGACACGGTAGTCTAATCTGGTGTCCAAGTTGACCACGGGCAAACCTGCAGCTTCAGCTTCAGCTTCGGAACGGGAGGCATCTTCCAAAAGGATTGGCAATGCTTCTGGAGTCTCGGAAATGGTATAAATCTTGGTAATGTGAATTTCCAGGTTTTGCACAGTAGCAGACTTGATTGGCTCATCTACCTTCTTGACAATACCTCTGACAAGGACAATGGACTCCAAATTCAATGAACCAGCCCATTTGACCATGTTTTTGCTGATGGTACCTTCCTTGTTGGCCTTTACTAGACCTTGGATCAAGGAAGCTTGTTGCCTTAAAGTTAAAAAGGCCAATGTTGCACCTTGTTGTCTGGTGTTGTGGACTCTTGCCCTGAAGAGGACTTCTTTGTCGCTATCCTTAGCCTCATCCAAGTCAACAAACTTGACACGCTTCTGACCAGTTCTGTCAGAGTCACGAGACTGGATCAATGGCAACTTACCGTAGTTGTCCTTTGCGGTGTCTTCGGCAGCGGCTTTCTTTTCACGGGCTTCTCTTTCAGCTTCCAACTGGAGAGCTCTTTCCTCCTTCTTTCTCTGTTTCTCTTGCTCTTTCTGCAATTTCTTCAAGGCCTTCTTGGACAATGGCTTACCATCTTCCCCAAGAATAACTTGAGCAGGTTCTGCGGATTCTTCAACAGCTTTGACAATATTTTCGTCTTGAGACATCACGTAAAATGTTTCTTTTTTTCTTTTACAATTAACCTTAAGAGGCCGTTCCAGCCAATGATCGAAAACTTAAACAAATCGGTTGTCTTGCTTCATCCTTATATGACATTAAATAATTTTTCATTTCTTCTTTTTTCACGAAAATGCGTCATAAGGTACTCGTCACTGATGATTTCATAGACAATAAAGCAACAGCACAACGTAAAAGAGTTCTTATGGATGAGTCCCAATCCTATTGTTTTCTGTAGCCTAATGGTACAAAATGTGACGGTAATAGAATATATACTTTCATAATATCATAGGAACATCTTCAGCTTGGCCTGTCTCTTTGAGAAACAAAAACTGCATGTGCACAATTACTGCAGATGAACTTCAAGGAAACATATGTCCTGCTTGGAGGACCAGAAGCAAACCATTCTAGCTGTATTTGCAACGCTTTTGTACCAAATGTACGTTATTATGTTATGTCGTCAGTGTAGATATATTAGATTTACATGCGGCTGTACCGCATCATTGGAAAATAATGTCTGCAGGCTCGCAAAATTTAAGGGTTCCCTTCTACAATAGTAGTCAAAATTGCTTTTTTGCATATAACAAAGTGAAAAAAAAAAAAAATATGAGAGACATATCTAAAAGACATATATAATCTGCCACCAGAATGAGTTGCACTGCGTCATATGCCGGCATGACAACTCCGGTGAAGGATAAGGAAGGCCACGGGATTCCATGCTTACAACCTATCGATGTAGTGGAATGTACCTATCAATATTTTACAAAATCACGGAATAAACTGTCTTTAAGGGTAGGCGATTTGATTTACGTACTCACTAAAGGTTCTAATGGCTGGTGGGATGGTGTTCTTATCAGACACAGCGCTAATAATAATAATAATTCGTTGATACTAGACAGAGGTTGGTTCCCCCCTTCTTTTTACACGGTCCATTCTAAACGAACTACACGGGGTGCCTGACATCGGTAATGAATTGGAAATATTTCAAGCGGGTCTTAATCTTAAACTGGAATTATCAAGCAACCCAGTGATCTTATCATTGGAAGACTTTTTAGACTGCTGTCGCGATATTGAATTCAAGGAACAACTGGCTTGGTCACCTACTCCCGTCCACGAAAGGAAAGGCTGCTGTGAGCTGCTGTACTATAACCAGGATTTAGATGTTTATTGTCGCACGTTACCATATTTACCACAAAATCAAGTTGAAACCGTGAACGACTATTCGTCTTTTCCTGCAATATCGAAGATAGCTGGTAAAAAGATGCCTATAACGTCAAGCCCCGATCTGTTCTATCTCAATGATTGTGATGTCGTCTATTGGTATGACCTCACTCGCTTAGTGTGTCATTATGTTAATTTAACAGAGCGCGACCTATTGGCAAATGAACGGGAAAAGTTTCTAACTTCCTTGGATTTATTAACAGCTCAAATAACCTATGTTTATATGCTTTTCAGGAATCTCCGTTTAGTTGAAGATAGTTTCAAAAAAACCCTCAAAAAACTAATTTACACCTTGTCTAGGTTTTCAATAAATGCAAATATTTGGTTTCATTCCACATTGTTTGAAGAAAGAGAAGCCATAGCCTCCCAGAAGGATCCAGAAAGAAGATCCCCTCTTCTACAGTCAATCCTAGGAACCTTCCAAAAATTTCATTTTCTACTGCGTTTACTACATTTCCTCTCAAATCCTAACGAACTTACAATACTGCCTCAATTGACTCCTCGATTTTTCAAGGATTCTTTCAATACAATTTCATGGAATAACCCGTTTTTGCGTAAGCGTCTCAACCAGCATATGTCCCATGACCTACCGAGACAGATGATTAAAGCCGTTGCTGGTGCTTCAGGAATTGTTGCGGAAAATATTGATGAAATTCCAGCTTCCAAACAGGGCACTTCATGCTCGTCAGAAACGTCTCACCATTCACCATCAGCCCCGTTTCAAAGAAGGAGAAGAGGTACCATTTTCTCTAATGTGTCAGGAAGTTCCGATGAGTCTGACACCATATGGTCCAAAAGGAAAAAACCATACCCGCTAAATGAAGAAACTCTAAGCCTTGTAAGGGCCAGGAAGAAGCAGCTTGATGGTAAACTAAAACAAATGATCAAAAGTGCTAATGAATATCTCAGTAACACGGCTAATTTTTCAAAAATGTTGAATTTTGAAATGAATTTCAAAACCTACGAAGAAGTAAGCGGAACAATTCCTATAATTGATATTCTGGAAAACCTAGATTTAACTATTTTTCTAAACTTGAGAGAGTTGGGAGATGAGAATAGAGTTTTTGACGAAGATGTCGCTATTGATGATGAAGATGAAGAGTTTTTGAAACATTCTTTATCATCCCTATCGTATATCTTATCCGACTATTTTAATATGAAGCAATATTTTCATGATGTAGTAGTGAAATTTATAATTGTCGCCCAGCATTTGACATTAGAGGATCCTTTCGTTTTCTCGCCAATGCAAAACGACTTGCCTACCGGTTATTATGAACCAATGAAACCTTCATCCTTGAATTTAGATAATGCCAAGGATAAGAAGAATGGGAGCCAAAATACTGATATCCAAGAGGAGGAAGATGAATATGAGCCAGACCCGGATAGTCTTATTCTCTTCCACAACCTCATCAATCAAGATTCTGATTTCAATGATTTAAAGTTTTTTAATCTCGCCCACGTTTTTAAAAAATCCTGTGATGACTATTTTGATGTGCTTAAACTAGCCATTGAGTTCGTGAATCAATTAATTCTAGAAAGAGAGAATTTGTTAAATTATGCTGCTAGAATGATGAAAAACAATATCACGGAATTGCTATTGCGCGGGGAAGAAGGCTATGGGTCCTATGACGGCGGTGAAACTGCCGAAAAAAGTGACACGAATGCTGTTTATGCAGATTCAGATACTAAAGACAATGACGAATGGCGTGACAGCCAAGTCAAATTACCGAGGTATTTGCAGCGCGAGTATGACAGTGAACTGATTTGGGGCTCTAACAATAGGATTAAAGGTGGTTCTAAACACGCACTGATCTCTTACTTGACAGATAATGAAAAGAAGGATCTATTTTTCGATATTACTTTTTTAATCACTTTCAGAAGCATCTTTACTACAACGGAGTTTTTAAGCTACTTGATTTCGCAATATAATTTGGATCCACCAGAGGATTTGTGCTTTGAAGAATACAATGAATGGGTGACGAAAAAGCTTATACCGGTTAAATGTAGGGTGGTTGAGATTATGACAACCTTTTTCAAGCAATATTGGTTCCTGGGCTATGATGAGCCCGATCTTGCGACCCTAAATCTGGATTATTTTGCGCAAGTAGCAATCAAGGAAAATATAACAGGATCTGTGGAATTACTAAAGGAGGTCAATCAGAAGTTTAAACATGGTAATATACAAGAAGCGACTGCACCAATGAAAACGTTAGATCAACAGATCTGCCAGGACCATTACTCGGGCACTTTATACTCTACCACGGAATCCATTTTGGCCGTCGATCCAGTTTTATTTGCCACTCAATTAACGATACTAGAGCATGAAATTTATTGTGAGATAACCATTTTTGATTGTTTACAAAAAATTTGGAAGAACAAGTATACAAAATCGTATGGGGCTTCACCGGGTTTGAACGAGTTTATCAGTTTTGCCAATAAACTGACAAATTTCATATCCTACTCTGTTGTAAAGGAGGCTGATAAAAGTAAGCGCGCCAAGCTACTCTCTCATTTTATTTTTATCGCAGAATATTGTAGGAAATTCAATAACTTTTCTTCCATGACTGCAATCATTTCAGCATTATATTCTTCACCAATTTATCGTTTAGAGAAAACCTGGCAGGCAGTTATTCCTCAAACGAGAGATCTATTGCAGTCACTGAACAAGTTGATGGATCCCAAGAAAAATTTCATAAATTACAGAAACGAGCTGAAATCTTTACATAGCGCTCCCTGCGTACCGTTTTTCGGCGTTTATTTATCTGATCTAACCTTTACTGATTCCGGAAATCCGGATTATCTTGTCTTGGAACATGGTTTAAAGGGTGTCCATGATGAGAAGAAATATATAAACTTCAACAAAAGGAGCAGACTTGTTGATATCTTACAAGAGATCATATATTTCAAGAAAACACATTATGATTTCACTAAAGATCGGACGGTAATTGAATGTATATCAAATTCATTGGAAAACATCCCCCATATTGAGAAACAATACCAATTATCATTAATTATTGAACCAAAACCAAGAAAGAAAGTCGTTCCGAATTCCAATTCGAATAATAAATCACAAGAAAAATCCAGGGATGACCAAACCGATGAAGGAAAAACATCCACTAAGAAAGACAGATTTCCAAAATTTCAATTACATAAGACAAAGAAAAAAGCTCCCAAGGTTTCTAAGTAACGGCGCCGTATGTTCGATTTCCTTCTCTCGGTGGATTAATTATTTTGTTTGTTTTCTCCTGTTATATTATTTATTGATCACTATAGTAAACTATGTCCGTCATCAAGCCCGACGGCTGCTATCCCACAATGTTGATCGTATTGTTTGCCTAGTTTATTATATATTTGCTTATTTATAGCATACCATAATATTTAAATGCCCTCAAATTTTTGGCCGTAGCGACATCGCGATAATTCCAATTCCCTTTAAAAAATTGCGCCTGAGTATAAGTTAATTCAGCCAGTTCTCCAAATTAAAATCGCATACTCCTGAACCTATCAACAGATTGTCCTCGCATACTTTTCTATACCAAGGTCTCTTCTGAACATATATTAGCAGTGGTTAATTTTAAAGAGATCATAAAGAAAATTTTGTCTAAAAAAGATTAATATAAAGACAATGTCTTCACTAGAAGTGGTAGATGGGTGCCCCTATGGATACCGACCATATCCAGATAGTGGCACAAATGCATTAAATCCATGTTTTATATCAGTAATATCCGCCTGGCAAGCCGTCTTTTTCCTATTGATTGGTAGCTATCAATTGTGGAAACTTTATAAGAACAATAAAGTACCACCCAGATTTAAGAACTTTCCTACATTACCAAGTAAAATCAACAGTCGACATCTAACGCATTTGACCAATGTTTGCTTTCAGTCCACGCTTATAATTTGTGAACTGGCCTTGGTATCCCAATCTAGCGATAGGGTTTATCCATTTATACTAAAGAAGGCTCTGTACTTGAATCTCCTTTTCAATTTGGGTATTTCTCTCCCTACTCAATACTTAGCTTATTTTAAAAGTACATTTTCAATGGGCAACCAGCTTTTCTATTACATGTTTCAAATTCTTCTACAGCTCTTCTTGATATTGCAGAGGTACTATCATGGTTCTAGTAACGAAAGGCTTACTGTTATTAGCGGACAAACTGCTATGATTTTAGAAGTGCTCCTTCTTTTCAATTCTGTGGCAATTTTTATTTATGATCTATGCATTTTTGAGCCAATTAACGAATTATCTGAATACTACAAGAAAAATGGGTGGTATCCCCCCGTTCATGTACTATCCTATATTACATTTATCTGGATGAACAAACTGATTGTGGAAACTTACCGTAACAAGAAAATCAAAGATCCTAACCAGTTACCATTGCCGCCAGTAGATCTGAATATTAAGTCGATAAGTAAGGAATTTAAGGCTAACTGGGAATTGGAAAAATGGTTGAATAGAAATTCTCTTTGGAGGGCCATTTGGAAGTCATTTGGTAGGACTATTTCTGTGGCTATGCTGTATGAAACGACATCTGATTTACTTTCTGTAGTACAGCCCCAGTTTCTACGGATATTCATAGATGGTTTGAACCCGGAAACATCTTCTAAATATCCTCCTTTAAATGGTGTATTTATTGCTCTAACCCTTTTCGTAATCAGCGTGGTTTCTGTGTTCCTCACCAATCAATTTTATATTGGAATTTTTGAGGCTGGTTTGGGGATAAGAGGCTCTTTAGCTTCTTTAGTGTATCAGAAGTCCTTAAGATTGACGCTAGCAGAGCGTAACGAAAAATCTACTGGTGACATCTTAAATTTGATGTCTGTGGATGTGTTAAGGATCCAGCGGTTTTTCGAAAATGCCCAAACCATTATTGGCGCTCCTATTCAGATTATTGTTGTATTAACTTCCCTGTACTGGTTGCTAGGAAAGGCTGTTATTGGAGGGTTGGTTACTATGGCTATTATGATGCCTATCAATGCCTTCTTATCTAGAAAGGTAAAAAAGCTATCAAAAACTCAAATGAAGTATAAGGACATGAGAATCAAGACTATTACAGAGCTTTTGAATGCTATAAAATCTATTAAATTATACGCCTGGGAGGAACCTATGATGGCAAGATTGAATCATGTTCGTAATGATATGGAGTTGAAAAATTTTCGGAAAATTGGTATAGTGAGCAATCTGATATATTTTGCGTGGAATTGTGTACCTTTAATGGTGACATGTTCCACATTTGGCTTATTTTCTTTATTTAGTGATTCTCCGTTATCTCCTGCCATTGTCTTCCCTTCATTATCTTTATTTAATATTTTGAACAGTGCCATCTATTCCGTTCCATCCATGATAAATACCATTATAGAGACAAGCGTTTCTATGGAAAGATTAAAGTCATTCCTACTTAGTGACGAAATTGATGATTCGTTCATCGAACGTATTGATCCTTCAGCGGATGAAAGAGCGTTACCTGCTATAGAGATGAATAATATTACATTTTTATGGAAATCAAAAGAAGTATTAACATCTAGCCAATCTGGAGATAATTTGAGGACAGATGAAGAGTCTATTATCGGATCTTCTCAAATTGCGTTGAAGAATATCGATCATTTTGAAGCAAAAAGGGGTGATTTAGTTTGTGTTGTTGGTCGGGTAGGAGCTGGTAAATCAACATTTTTGAAGGCAATTCTTGGTCAACTTCCTTGCATGAGTGGTTCTAGGGACTCGATACCACCTAAACTGATCATTAGATCATCGTCTGTAGCCTACTGTTCACAAGAATCCTGGATAATGAACGCATCTGTAAGAGAAAACATTCTATTTGGTCACAAGTTCGACCAAGATTATTATGACCTCACTATTAAAGCATGTCAATTGCTACCCGATTTGAAAATACTACCAGATGGTGATGAAACTTTGGTAGGTGAAAAGGGCATTTCCCTATCAGGCGGTCAGAAGGCCCGTCTTTCATTAGCCAGAGCGGTGTACTCGAGAGCAGATATTTATTTGTTGGATGACATTTTATCTGCTGTTGATGCAGAAGTTAGTAAAAATATTATTGAATATGTTTTGATCGGAAAGACGGCTTTATTAAAAAATAAAACAATTATTTTAACTACCAATACTGTATCAATTTTAAAACATTCGCAGATGATATATGCGCTAGAAAACGGTGAAATTGTTGAACAAGGGAATTATGAGGATGTAATGAACCGTAAGAACAATACTTCAAAACTGAAAAAATTACTAGAGGAATTTGATTCTCCGATTGATAATGGAAATGAAAGCGATGTCCAAACTGAACACCGATCCGAAAGTGAAGTGGATGAACCTCTGCAGCTTAAAGTAACTGAATCAGAAACTGAGGATGAGGTTGTTACTGAGAGTGAATTAGAACTAATCAAAGCCAATTCTAGAAGAGCTTCTCTAGCTACGCTAAGACCTAGACCCTTTGTGGGAGCACAATTGGATTCCGTGAAGAAAACGGCGCAAAAGGCCGAGAAGACAGAGGTGGGAAGAGTCAAAACAAAGATTTATCTTGCGTATATTAAGGCTTGTGGAGTTTTAGGTGTTGTTTTATTTTTCTTGTTTATGATATTAACAAGGGTTTTCGACTTAGCAGAGAATTTTTGGTTAAAGTACTGGTCAGAATCTAATGAAAAAAATGGTTCAAATGAAAGGGTTTGGATGTTTGTTGGTGTGTATTCCTTAATCGGAGTAGCATCGGCCGCATTCAATAATTTACGGAGTATTATGATGCTACTGTATTGTTCTATTAGGGGTTCTAAGAAACTGCATGAAAGCATGGCCAAATCTGTAATTAGAAGTCCTATGACTTTCTTTGAGACTACACCAGTTGGAAGGATCATAAACAGGTTCTCATCTGATATGGATGCAGTGGACAGTAATCTACAGTACATTTTCTCCTTTTTTTTCAAATCAATACTAACCTATTTGGTTACTGTTATATTAGTCGGGTACAATATGCCATGGTTTTTAGTGTTCAATATGTTTTTGGTGGTTATCTATATTTACTATCAAACATTTTACATTGTGCTATCTAGGGAGCTAAAAAGATTGATCAGTATATCTTACTCTCCGATTATGTCCTTAATGAGTGAGAGCTTGAACGGTTATTCTATTATTGATGCATACGATCATTTTGAGAGATTCATCTATCTAAATTATGAAAAAATCCAATACAACGTTGATTTTGTCTTCAACTTTAGATCAACGAATAGATGGTTATCCGTGAGATTGCAAACTATTGGTGCTACAATTGTTTTGGCTACTGCAATCTTAGCACTAGCAACAATGAATACTAAAAGGCAACTAAGTTCGGGTATGGTTGGTCTACTAATGAGCTATTCATTAGAGGTTACAGGTTCATTGACTTGGATTGTAAGGACAACTGTGACGATTGAAACCAACATTGTATCAGTGGAGAGAATTGTTGAGTACTGCGAATTACCACCTGAAGCACAGTCCATTAACCCTGAAAAGAGGCCAGATGAAAATTGGCCATCAAAGGGTGGTATTGAATTCAAAAACTATTCCACAAAATACAGAGAAAATTTGGATCCAGTGCTGAATAATATTAACGTGAAGATTGAGCCATGTGAAAAGGTTGGGATTGTTGGCAGAACAGGTGCAGGGAAGTCTACACTGAGCCTGGCATTATTTAGAATACTAGAACCTACCGAAGGTAAAATTATTATTGACGGCATTGATATATCCGACATAGGTCTGTTCGATTTAAGAAGCCATTTGGCAATTATTCCTCAGGATGCACAAGCTTTTGAAGGTACAGTAAAGACCAATTTGGACCCTTTCAATCGTTATTCAGAAGATGAACTTAAAAGGGCTGTTGAGCAGGCACATTTAAAGCCTCATCTGGAAAAAATGCTGCACAGTAAACCAAGAGGTGATGATTCTAATGAAGAGGATGGCAATGTTAATGATATTCTGGATGTCAAGATTAATGAGAACGGTAGTAACTTGTCAGTGGGGCAAAGACAACTACTATGTTTGGCAAGAGCGCTGCTAAACCGTTCCAAAATATTGGTCCTTGATGAAGCAACGGCTTCTGTGGATATGGAAACCGATAAAATTATCCAAGACACTATAAGAAGAGAATTTAAGGACCGTACCATCTTAACAATTGCACATCGTATCGACACTGTATTGGACAGTGATAAGATAATTGTTCTTGACCAGGGTAGTGTGAGGGAATTCGATTCACCCTCGAAATTGTTATCCGATAAAACGTCTATTTTTTACAGTCTTTGTGAGAAAGGTGGGTATTTGAAATAATGACATTGATTATTATATATGAAGATATAGAACATTTAATGCGCTGCAATATGTACGGTCACGCCAATTCTTTTTCTTTCTATATGCTTTCTAGTAACCCGGGTAATCACAAATGAAGCTAGTAGAGATATAACTAAATACAACTTAATTTTAACCTTATGTTGGATTGCTCAAGCAGTGTTCGAGAAAGACAGCGGCAGACAGATAGAAATGAGCTCAAATGAAGAGGTATTTACTCAGATAAACGCAACTGCGAATGTGGTTGATAATAAGAAGCGTTTACTTTTCGTGCAAGATAGCTCAGCACTTGTTCTAGGGCTTGTTGCAGGATTTTTGCAAATCGAGTCAGTCCATGGGTTTATTTGGTTCCTGATTCTGTACAACTTGATTAATGTCATTTACATTGTTTGGATCTGTCAACTTCAACCAGGAAAGTTCTACCAAAGCCCACTTCATGACATTTTTTTCGAATCGTTTTTTAGAGAGATAACTGGTTTTGTCATGGCATGGACATTTGGATACGCCCTAATCGGATGAACATATAAGAACTACTTCTATAAACGGTTAGAAACAGGCTTGATTTATTATGTACAGTAAATATAATGTTATTTGTGTTTTTTTTTTTTAAATTTTTTTAGTTCCTTCTATGTAAAAAGACATGACAACAGTATTCTCAGTCAAATGATTTCAAATACACAATGTTAAATTCTCTATCTGTTGCAGAAATAAGAAGAGCGTAAGAGCGCAAAGATTTTTGCAGAAAAATAGAGATGAGGTACAAAAAGTAGGTAATGGAAAAAAGCAAATAATGAATATAGGGGAACATAAATGTTATGGACAAGAGTAGATATCAAAATAAAACAAAATAAAATAGAGTAAGTGAAAGACAAATGGAGGAAAAAAAAAAAAAAAAAAAAAAAAAAAAAATAGTAAAAAGTGAAAGGAGAACGATGATAACACTAATCACACCTCCGCATTTTCAACCAATGCTGCAAGTTTCTCAACACTGGCTAAATGTCTATTTCCTAGGGAGTTAGATTTGTTTAGTTTATCCAAATATGCTCTAATGGCAATGACGATCAATTTCTTACCCTCACCCTCAGAGACATTAACTAATTTTTGAATCACATAGTTGGCAAATTGATCCTTGATCATTAAAATCATTGGAGAATCGTCTTCCAGATTCAAAGCATGATTTTTGTCTCTTGGTAAAATCTTAGAAATTATTAAATCCTTCTGATTTTTAGAGCCATAAAGAATAGATTTTTCGACCACGTTGGAGGCAAATTTATGTTTAGAGTATTCGACAACATTATTGGCCACAGTTTCTATGATTTCCTGTTTGATATCGACCATTTCCTTATTGGTGAACTGATCTTGTTGCAAAACATATTGAATGACATAGTTACCATATTGGTCTTGAATTAGATATGGTATGAAATCTTTCAATTCGTTTAAAATGCTTTCCTGATCTTCGCTCGAACCAAATTCTAACAATCTTTGAATGACCCTACAGCCGTAGGAGTGGGTAGATAGATGGTAAATGTGGCCAGTTAAAGAACTTAAGATAAAAGGTAATTTTTCGATAGGAATTGTTTCGATGGCCTTTTGAATTACGTGATTACCGTTCTGATCTTTGATCATTTGCAAAACGGAGTCAGATAATTCCAGGACTAACTCAATTCTTTGATTGGAATCAATATATTCTAACGCCTTTTGAATTACACGACATGCGTACATTTGTAGAGATAACTGTTTCATGTTACCTTTAAATTGATCAACCAAAGTATTTTTTTGAATTTTGCTACCAAATTCAAAAAACTTCTGAATGACGTAATTACCAAATACATCGTTCGAAAGCTCAATGGCGTCATCGCGAATTTCATTGAATATGACCTCCTTTTCTGAGGCTGGTGAGGTGGCCAACTCGCGCTGAATGAACCGTGAACCATGTTGATCTTTGCAAAACTCTAAGGAATGGCCAAAGATGTCTTTTAGTGACATGTTCGAGTTTGAATTTTTGTCAGAACTACTGTTTCTTAGTTGCTCTAACAACGGCGATCGATGATACGTTTGCTGCTGTTGCTGTAGACTTTGAGAATGAGGATGAGAATGAGAGTGAGATTTATGGTTGTTGGCCGTTGACTCATTAGATTTGGAAGAAGCATTCTTTTTAGAGGTATTCTTTGTGGGTATAGAATTTTCTAGATAAGGATTTGCCTGTTTGTTGGCGTTGTTGGAGTTATTTGCAGGATGATTCTTGTTATTTCTTTTCTTGAAGGTTTTTTCGTCCTTGGGCATTTTGACAGGTATAGGATTTGGAGTAGGGTAGTAAATATAAGGATTCTCCTGTTGCTGTTGCTGTTGTTGGTCTTCTTGTTGTTGTTGTTGTTGCTGTTGCTGTTGTTGCTGGGGAGCAGAGAGTGGTGGAGGTGGCATAAACATCATTGGGTTGGGGTAGGCAAACGGGAACGGAGAATTGTTTGGAGGGGACGAAGGTGAAGAAACAGAAGAAGGTCTGTTTGCCTTCTTCTTTTTCTTACCATTTGAGTCTTCGGTGTCTTCATTTGCTGGAATCTGTACTGAAATCATCTGGGAGATGAAATTTGAAGGAGATCCGATCAAGTAGTTGGGGAAGTTTTGGTAATGAGGGCCCTGATGAAACTGATTGGGTGGGAAGCCGTTCATGTAGGGGGGGAAATTGTTATTTGCAGGCCCATCTTGTTGGTTAGGAAGCGCGACATTTGTGGCCCCAACAGCGGCTGGATTGTTACTAGGTCTAAATACTGGTGTGTTGGCTACGTTCCAGATATTTCTCTTGGGGTAATGAGCATTTTCGGACTCTAAAGACGCAGATGAGCCTGAATTTGAACTGGAGTGGTAAAGCGAACCACTGTTAGTAGTGTTCCTATTCAATTTGTTGAAGTTTTTGTCAGACTCGACATTTTGCTCGAAAGTATTCTGTGTGTCTAAGCTGGCGTTAGAGACGCTTTTTGATATGAATTGGGACTGAGTATTGACAGCGTCGGGTCTATCTTGAGATTCCAGTTCCCTTGTACCGTCAATCAAAGATTTTCCGAACTTCTCAAAAAACCCTTCCCCACCAGAGTTGTTGTTGTCATTGCCATTGTAGTAAACGGGACCAGCAATGGAAGCTGAATACTGGCCCAGAAGATGGTTGACCTTGTTGTTTTTCCCGAGATTAGCCGCAGTATGATGAGTATGATAGTTATTGTACGATGCGGATGACAGGGAGGCAGTGTCGGTTGATCTGTACTGGTAATAATTGCCGCCGTTACCAAAAAACTTTTTCGAGTTCGTGGAGAATGGCGGAGCAGTACCAACTGATAGGGCGGTTTTCTTGAAGATCGGTGAAGATTCACTGGAACCGTGAAGCAGCAAGATCTCTGAATCTACTTCATTTGCCGTGGTGAAACTCGACCTTCTGAAGCCGCCAATTTGCTGTGATCCAGCAGCACCGCCGTTCACAATGCCGGCCGCGGCGGCCTGACCGCCGTTGTTGTTACTATGGGACAGGGCGCTTAAAGAAGAAACTATGGATGCGAGTTCCATATCCATATCCATATCCATGTTCATTTCCATTTATACCCGCAATATTGCGTTATTCAGAAGAAATTTAAATGCGTAGTTCTTGTTTGTTTTCTTGTTTGCTTGCGTACTTCTATGCTTATAGATATATCAGTAGCAAGGAAGTTTCCTTTTCACCGCCTTTCAATGTTCCTATCTTTTTCTTATGTTTCTCTTTAGAGACCAGATGACCAGAAAAAAATTAGCTAAGCAGTGTTATACTATTTACAGTAGATATTCAAATATGTGCAGGCACCACTTATTTTTCTTTTTCCTTCTTTTCTTTGTTTTTTTTTTTCTCCTATTCATCAAGCTTCATACATCCAATATACATTCTCAAGTGTGCTAATGGTACATTTGGGAAATTATCTTCCTCTCTCCACAATTTTTAGAAGGAAAAAAGAAATGCAGTTCAGGGTAACAGAGTGCGCAATTACCGTAGATAGCGATCGGATGTTTATCTTTAGCCCTCTTTTTCTAGCTCAAACCCCGGCACGAATTTTTTAGGTCTTGCTGCTCTGCCCTCGGGCACTTTTCTTCGAGAAGTTCTGGGGCGGTCTGATCGGGAAAAAACGTTCCCTTTTCGGACGTATCGCAGGCAATGTGCAAAAGCTTATTATATACGAGAAAAGAAACGCGAAGGAACGAAAGAAGATGAAAAAAATGCAGCGATAAAATGATATTGTGGTTAATCTAAATTTATATATATATATATATATACATATATATATAGAAATCTATTGTTATACACAAAAATACTTATTTTTTAATATAGATGGCTGCAGATAAAGTAATAGTTTTATATATAGGTATATTTACTGCACAATTCACACGATGGGTGTTTCTGCGGTGTTGAAAAGAGCTAGGAATTTACTAGCAACGTTCATAGTCTGCTGTTTTATGGCAGTAGTGCTTGTTCTGGCGCTGGCACACCATTTTATAAATGAGCACAGAGACACTAGGAGTTCATCGACCCAAATCGAAGTTGATGACGAAAGTAAAAGAAACGTACACCATGACCATGTTCTCACTAGAACCAATGCATACGCGACGCCATACCTCGATCTGGAACATGACAAGAAAAACGGTATCGTCTACGATCATACAAGAACGGTTGTCCGTAAAAAGAACCACGAAGTGGGGTCCTCGTCACTGCATAAAAACCTTTTTCACAAATTTTTGACAAAGCTTATTTTTAGGTTTATCGAGAAGGAAAAAGTTACCGAAGGCGTAACGCAAGGAAAGTTCAATAATAGTAGCAATGAAATTGCCAATCATGAACCGGTTTTTGAAAAAATTCCTGTACAGTGCGACAATCCATTACAGAATCTAATCTTATCGGAAGACTTGACATTAGTTGCGGATCTTAATTATTATTTTAACCAGTACAATATTCAAATAGAGGAATTTAGATTGGAGACCGAAGATGGGTTTGTTATAGATTTGTGGCACTTGATACCAAAATATAGAACGACAGATTCTGACAAGAAGAAGAGGCCACCCATTTTGATGCTACATGGCCTTTTGCAAAGCAGTGGTTCGTTCGCATCCAATGGTAGAAAATCTCTGGCATATTTTCTGTATCAATCCGGTTACGACATATGGTTAGGGAATAACAGATGCGGGTTTAGGCCGGAATGGAACGAAGCGAAAGTACCGACACTAGCTTCCAGGTGGGACTGGGACCTTCGCGAGATGGTTAAGTACGATCTGACCCTTTTGATTGATACCGTGTTAGCTAAGACGCAGTTTGAAAAGCTTACTTTGATCTCGCATTCTCAGGGCACTACACAGGGGTTTATGGGCTTGGTCAACGAAGATAAGTTTTTCCCTCCCGGTTCGGGATCTAAAGAATCTTTTTTCACTTCTAAGATCGCAAACTATATTGCCTTGGCCCCCGCAGTGTATCCTGGTCCCTTACTTAACGAGAAATTGTTTGTTAAGCTTATGACAAAGGAAATCGAAAATCCCTGGTTCTTTGGTGAAACGAGCTTTTTTGAGATAATGATGATTGTAAGAAACTTGTGCGTTGGTGAGAGCTTGTTCTCCTTTGTTTGTTACACCATCTTCAATTACCTGTTTGATTGGAACGATACCCTTTGGGATACCGCATTAAGAGATCGCCATTTCCTGTTTTCGCCAGTCCATGTTTCAGTGAAGTTGATGCAATGGTGGCTGTCACCCGACCCCAACAAGGTAAGTTTTAAATTTGGTTCCCATAAGATGTTCCCCGACAATGTTAAGTGGTTTTCAGACGCATCAAAGGCCCCAAATATCTACTTGTTTGTTCCAAAGCAAGATAGATTGGTGGACGGAGAAAGACTAATCAATCATTTCGTCAATGTGGAGTCGAATGTCAACTACAAGATCTGGTACATTGATGAGTATGCCCATATTGATGTCCTATGGGCACATGATGTCATAGAGAGAATTGGTAAACCAATTTTACAGAATTTGAACAACTATTACTCCAAGAAGCCATCCAGCGCCTTTGAAAGTGATTGTTCGGACACAGAGGTGGAAACGGAGCTGGAAATGGTTGCTGAGAAGGCTTGAAGAGGAAGCATGATATATAGGTTAATATAAATTATACTTGGGAATACATAGATAGAGGGCTAGTAAATTTTTAGTTTTTAATTGTTCTTTTTTTTTGAAGTATTGTGTCACAAATTGTCGGGAGTTGGGACATCACCGTGCATAACGATACATTTTTTTGAAAAATTTGATATTGAAAAAAAATCGATGAGTTTGAATTACATTACAGTTGTATAAAGCAACCGCATTTCATTAACGTAGTTTGACTCGCGAAGATAAGGCGTTAAAATGAAGATTAAGACCATTAAAAGAAGTGCTGATGACTATGTCCCTGTTAAAAGTACGCAGGAATCTCAAATGCCCAGGAATTTGAACCCTGAATTGCATCCTTTTGAAAGGGCACGTGAATATACTAAAGCTTTGAATGCCACCAAATTGGAAAGAATGTTTGCTAAACCCTTTGTGGGTCAGTTAGGATACGGTCATAGAGATGGTGTTTATGCTATTGCCAAAAATTATGGTAGTCTGAATAAATTGGCTACTGGTTCTGCAGATGGTGTGATTAAATACTGGAACATGTCTACTAGAGAAGAATTTGTTTCCTTTAAGGCGCATTATGGACTCGTTACTGGTCTTTGTGTGACACAGCCTCGTTTTCATGACAAGAAGCCAGATTTGAAGAGCCAAAATTTTATGTTATCTTGCAGTGATGACAAAACTGTCAAGCTATGGTCAATAAATGTTGATGATTACTCCAATAAAAACTCCAGTGATAACGACTCCGTTACTAACGAGGAAGGTTTGATTCGTACTTTTGACGGTGAATCTGCATTTCAAGGTATCGATTCGCACAGAGAAAACTCCACGTTTGCCACAGGTGGGGCCAAGATCCATCTTTGGGACGTTAACAGATTGAAGCCAGTTTCCGATCTATCATGGGGAGCAGACAACATTACTAGTTTAAAATTCAATCAAAATGAAACAGATATCTTGGCCAGTACTGGTAGTGATAATTCTATTGTTCTTTACGACTTGAGAACCAACTCCCCCACACAAAAGATTGTTCAAACAATGAGGACGAATGCTATTTGCTGGAATCCAATGGAGGCCTTCAACTTTGTAACTGCCAATGAAGATCATAACGCCTACTATTATGATATGAGGAATTTATCACGTTCATTGAATGTATTCAAAGATCACGTCAGCGCAGTAATGGATGTTGACTTTTCTCCTACGGGGGATGAGATTGTTACTGGTTCGTACGATAAGAGTATCAGAATATATAAGACGAATCACGGACATTCGAGAGAAATTTATCATACGAAGAGAATGCAGCATGTTTTCCAGGTTAAATATTCCATGGATTCTAAATATATTATCAGTGGATCTGATGATGGGAATGTTAGGCTATGGAGAAGTAAAGCTTGGGAGAGGTCTAATGTCAAAACTACTCGTGAAAAGAATAAATTAGAATATGACGAAAAATTAAAAGAAAGATTTAGACATATGCCGGAGATCAAAAGAATCAGTAGACATAGACACGTGCCACAAGTCATCAAAAAGGCTCAGGAAATTAAGAACATTGAGTTGAGTTCTATTAAGAGAAGAGAAGCTAATGAAAGGCGTACTAGAAAGGATATGCCATACATTTCCGAAAGGAAGAAACAAATCGTTGGTACCGTGCACAAATATGAAGATTCAGGAAGAGATAGGAAAAGAAGAAAGGAAGATGACAAACGTGATACTCAAGAAAAGTAGTTATTCTGTTTTATGTTGTCTGTATATACACATATGTACAATATTTGCATTTTTTTAATTTTTAATTCACATGTATTTGATAAATGTTCACGCCAGTCCCGTTAAATTAAAATTACCATTTTATTAGATTATGAATTTATATATGAATACATTGTGTCGTAATGGTAGAAGAAGTTGAAAAAAAAAATGTCAAGGGACAGCATGGGTACAGTGTGTTGAGCCAAAAAAAAAAAGAAAAAAAAAGAAAAAACTTTTTGTTCTCTGGTTCTTTTCTTCATCTTCTTCATCTTCATTCTTTGGTAGCGGGGGCCACAAGAAATTCGGGCGAAAGTGCTCATTATATTGTTACATCCAAAATTTTGCCCACATCCAGTGAGGTTTTCACAGAAAGGTCTTCTAAAAGAGGAATAATATCTAATAATTCGTTATCATGAGTATCTGAGAACCAGGACGAAATCGGTATTGCATGTTGGGGATGAAAAATATAAGATGCCGGAGAGTTATCGAGAATGATGATATCTGATAACGGCCTTCCAATCTGGGATAAGTTTTTTATATAGTTTCCTTCATAGTTATAGCAAGCCTCTCTGAATAATCTGTGATGAATGACTTTATCTGTGTCTAATATATCAAGCAAAGGATCACCGTATCGAGAGACACTAGCCGTGAAGACTACAACCTCGAATAATTTTCCGACTCTTTCCAAAAATTCTTCCACACCAGGTCTTTTAATGACATAGACATTGTGTACTTGGTCATCTATTTCCACAGACAAAACAAAATCCGCAGATCGTAAGTATTTGAAAGAAGAGTGTACCAAGGTTTCATCCAGGTCCAGTATTAGGCATTTCTTGCCCTTTGTACTTTCATCTTGTGGGGGGAGCAGAGTGTTGTAACCTGGTGCATGATACTGGCCCTGCTGCAAAAGCGTTAGATCAATATATTCTTCATCTTCATCGTCTTCGTCGTCGGCATCGTTGGAAGTTTCACTGGCTTGAGAGCTGCTACTTACCCTACTCAAATTCATATCTTGGATAAGATGGTCAGACGATACTTGTACAGTAGGCCCTCGCTGCTGCGACTGCGACTGCGACTGTGACTGTGACTGTGACTGGGGTTGTGGTTGTGGTTGTGACTGTTGTTGTTGTTGCTGCTGTTGTTTTTTCTGCCTGGAAGTATCTTTCACAGCATCTCCTTTTTCCTGTACAATGCCACGACTGCGACGGTTATCTTCATCGTCGATCTCTTCATCTTCGTCAACCTCGTATTTTTCCTCGTAAAGATCATCTTTACTAATTCGCTTCTCTACTTTTGTCATATTATTAGTAGTAGTGGCGGTGACGGCTGCAGTCGGCGACGATGGCTTCTTTTTTTCATTATCGTTCGTGCTTATCCCAGATTTACCGGTGGATCGTTCAGTGGAACTGAAAGTAGCGGCTGAATTTGTCTTAGAAGGAGGAGAGTTTGTCTGATGTACGCCACGGGTTCGGCTTTTCGTGTTGGAATGTTTAACGCTTCTGTTTTTATTGAGAGAACTGCTCTGTTGTTGGCGATAAGCAGAATTGGAATTGGATTGTGTCGTCTCGGAAGAGCAGCACAGTATTGACGATATGAAACCCATACTGTTTTGCTACTTATTGTTGTTAAAGCTTACGAACACGAATGTAGGCAAATAAAAAGCTTGGATAAACGCACAATGAAAGGGGAAGTGCGATTGATTATGCTATAAGGAATGACACGAAGAGAGCAGACTATAGGCTAGGCAGGCGATAAAGGAAGGAGTTGTACTTGACGACAACGTAATAAAGAGTTCAATGAAAGAGTATTGTGAGCAGTATGGTTCAACGAGCACTTCTTCTCGACACCTATTTCTATACTTTTTCACTTAATATACACTAACTAATCCCAGACTTTTTTTTTTTTCCGTTCTTTCCAGAAAAAAAAGAAACAAAGCAAGCGTGCCCTGACTTAGGGTTTCCTAAAAAAGTTATTAGGTTTGTGTCACGTGATACGTCCTTTTCTGGTCACGTGGTCTTAGAACACTCTTAAGGGGCCAAGCACAAGAGGACAGTGCTAGCAGTAGAAGTGGTGTAGTAGTGATGAGGTAATGTTAATTGTGCATCGCACATATTTACAGGTAGTATATACTATAGTTTGTGAATACCTATTCTTATATATACAAGAAATGGTTGTCGGCAGACTGTCAGTAAGACTAATTTGCACTTGGAACTTCGAAGCCATAACCCTTCATGCACTCTTTGTACTTTTCAATGAATTCCTTGCATTTTTCAGAGTCTTGTCCATTGAATAAGATGCATGTATCCCGCTCCTCCTTTTCTGGCTTACAAACGCAACATGGCTTAGGTTTGTCCTCGCACTCCGCGTGGTTTTCTTGTTCTTGTTTCTTGTCAGTTTCAGTCATTGGGTATAATTGATTGTGTAGTTATCTGATTGTGTACACTAAAATTTTGTTTAGTTGTACTAGAGACAAGTAGTTAGGTGGTTACTAGATTCTGATTCGCCGCTATATATCGTCATTTTATCTTTTTTTGAAGGAGATAGGTAGGGTTATAACATTATCCGGGTAATGATTTGAAAAAAAATTTTCAAAAAATGCGATGAGATGAGGTTGAAAATTGTAAGTTAGAATATGCTTAGATAGTATGAGTATTTACGTTGGTAACTTGGGTTTCGAATTGGAGCTGTGTGCCTACAACAGCGTCTTATATATATACTATGGTGGTAGGAACTAAAAAATACTCTAATTTGGACTTTGTCCCTACAATCAGTGACAGTGAAGACGATGTTCCAATTCTAGATTCTTCTGATGACGAAAAAGTCGAGGCTAAGAAGACTACGAAGAAGCGGAAGGGTAAGAATAACAAGAAAAAGGTTAGTGAGGGGGATAACCTCGATGAGGATGTTCATGAGGACTTGGACGCGGGGTTTAAGTTTGATTTGGACGCCGATGATACCACTTCGAACTTCCAAGGCTGGAACTTTCTAGCAGAGGGCGAGTCCAATAAGGACGATGCCGAAGCTTTTGTGAAGAAGGACGTTGACTTGGATAAGATTATTAGAAGAAAAGGTGGGCTGGTGAAAATGGCCCATATTGATAGTAAACAAGAAGAAGAAACCGAGAAAGAAAAAGTAGAAAAAGAAAACGATAGCGACGATGAGGAATTAGCAATGGACGGGTTCGGTATGGGAGCTCCCATGAACAATGGAGACGAAAATCAGTCAGAAGAAGAAGAAGAAGAGGAGGAAAAGGAAGAGGAAGAGGAGGAAGAGGAGGAACAAGAAGAGATGACGTTAGAAAAAGGCGGCAAAGATGACGAAATAGATGAAGAAGACGATTCTGAAGAGGCAAAAGCCGATTTCTATGCGCCTGAAACTGAGGGAGATGAAGCTAAAAAGCAAATGTACGAAAATTTCAACAGTTTGTCTTTATCTCGTCCGGTTCTTAAGGGCCTTGCAAGTTTGGGTTACGTCAAGCCTTCCCCTATTCAAAGCGCCACAATCCCCATTGCCTTATTGGGTAAAGACATCATTGCCGGTGCTGTGACTGGTTCCGGTAAGACTGCTGCGTTTATGATTCCCATAATCGAGCGTTTGTTGTATAAACCAGCCAAAATCGCTTCCACCAGAGTTATTGTTCTATTGCCCACTCGTGAGTTAGCTATCCAAGTCGCTGACGTTGGTAAACAAATTGCACGTTTCGTCTCCGGTATAACCTTTGGTCTGGCCGTTGGTGGTTTGAACTTGAGACAACAAGAACAAATGTTGAAATCTCGTCCGGACATCGTCATTGCTACCCCAGGTAGATTCATTGATCATATCAGGAACTCAGCAAGTTTTAATGTGGACTCAGTAGAGATTCTGGTTATGGATGAAGCCGATAGAATGTTAGAAGAAGGTTTTCAAGATGAACTGAACGAAATTATGGGCCTATTACCAAGCAATAGACAGAACCTATTGTTTTCTGCTACAATGAACTCCAAAATTAAAAGTTTAGTTAGTCTTTCTCTAAAAAAACCAGTAAGGATTATGATTGATCCTCCAAAGAAAGCTGCTACTAAGTTGACACAAGAATTCGTTCGTATTCGTAAAAGAGACCATTTGAAGCCTGCCTTGTTATTTAATTTGATTAGGAAATTGGATCCAACGGGTCAAAAGAGGATTGTCGTTTTTGTGGCTAGAAAAGAAACTGCTCATAGGTTAAGGATTATCATGGGTCTTTTAGGTATGAGTGTGGGTGAATTACACGGTTCTTTAACCCAAGAACAGCGTTTAGATTCCGTTAATAAATTCAAAAATTTGGAAGTTCCTGTACTTATCTGTACGGATTTGGCCTCCAGAGGTCTTGATATCCCCAAGATTGAGGTTGTTATCAACTACGATATGCCCAAGAGTTATGAGATCTACCTGCATAGAGTTGGTCGTACCGCCAGAGCTGGTAGGGAAGGTCGTTCCGTCACCTTCGTCGGTGAATCATCTCAAGATAGAAGTATTGTACGTGCTGCTATAAAGAGTGTAGAAGAAAATAAGTCCCTAACTCAAGGTAAAGCACTTGGTAGAAACGTAGACTGGGTTCAAATCGAAGAAACAAACAAACTTGTTGAATCCATGAACGATACGATTGAAGATATTCTGGTGGAAGAAAAGGAGGAGAAGGAAATATTAAGGGCTGAAATGCAATTAAGAAAGGGTGAAAATATGTTGAAGCATAAAAAGGAAATCCAGGCAAGACCAAGAAGGACATGGTTCCAAAGCGAATCAGATAAGAAAAATTCCAAAGTATTAGGTGCTTTATCAAGGAACAAGAAAGTCACTAACAGCAAAAAGAGAAAGCGTGAAGAAGCTAAGGCAGATGGCAATGGTGCACGTTCTTATAGAAAAACCAAAACCGACCGTATTGCAGATCAAGAAAGAACTTTTAAAAAGCAGAAGAGTACAAATTCAAATAAGAAGAAGGGCTTCAAAAGCCGTAGGTAATAATTTTCATCGTCATTATCATAAAATATCAACATACTTATCACTGTCATTATATTATTAATACTTTGTATTTAAATATCATTAATTCATCTAATAAACAGGGGATTAGTCAAAAATTCCTTTTTTTTTGTTGAATCTGTAGAAGTGAGTATTAATAAACTGCAAGCTATATGCTATATTAAAAGGATTTTTCAAGTACAAACGAACTGAATGGAGACTCAAGCTACTTGCGGGAAAGAATTACAAAATTACATTCCATTCTAGTAAAAAAAAGTTATAAATAAAAAAAAATCGTCTGACGACAAATTTGTATCTTAATCAAAATAAAAATTTTGGGTTACTTTCTTTAACGTTTCCAAGTTATAAAATTCTTCATCTTCGTCCTCGTCGCTTGGTTCAGGTGGAGGCACTATGATGTCCTGACGAACGTTCAAATTTATCATCTGAACATTTTTCCTCAAATCAAATAAAGTGTCTATTTGTTCTTTCGTGTCTTCTGATATATCTTCATGCTGGAATGGAGATATCAATTTCAATCCGTCTAGCCATATATATCTTCCCTCTTCTGTGTCTAAATAAAATTTCAAAACTGTCCTGTCGTTACGATCTTTTAATTCAACTCCAGTGTACACATTGGCTTCATCTAATTTGATGTAAACATTACTGCTCGTCCGACGACTCGGTGTAGTAAGTTCTATGCTTTTGAAAGAGGTTATATGTTTCAAAACAACAACTTTTGTTCTGCCATTAGCTAATGCCTCAGAACCTGGACTTGTTAAAATTTTATTGTCGAATAGATAAGGTAAATCGTTTGTTTGTGTTTCGAATTCTCTGGCTAATAAATTTGCGTGGTTATCTGAAACTATGAGGAAGTAGACTTTAGGCGTGCCAGCTTCAGGATTCAGTGGGTTCTCTGCGTAAACCCACGTTCCCTTTTGCAATTGAAGAAGTCTTTGATGACGAACGTAATCACGAACCTGGCCTGATAGCATGGTATCGAAGCTAGCGATACTAGATGACCAGGTTCGATACTGTTCTTTTTTGATTGAGTCTAATTGTAATGTTCTTGCAAATTTATATCTCATAGAGTCAAGTGCAACAACTTGGGTCTTGAGAAGGGATTTCGTCTGTATTGCTGCTTCCAAATCACTGGATGACAAACAAACATATTTTAAAGTGATAATAGCTAAATTTAACAGTGAAACCAAATCACTTTGCGATTTTGCTAATGATTCTATCCAAAATCTCAAAAACAACTCGAGTGTTTTGTAAAAACATGTTTGTCGATTGAGAACAGCGGTAGCAATTTGTAATTTTAAATCACGCTCTGAGTCTGAGTATTGGTTCTCTTTTTTCCCACTTAGATTGAAAAGTCTTCTAAATTGGTCTGAAAGTTTAAATATTGCTTCATAAAGAGGGAAATCGTTCTCGCCAAACAACAATTGTTCAGTGTAAAGTCTCTTGAAAGACCCATTAGGACTGTTTAAGAATGTGAATGTATCATACGCATTTAATAAATTTATACTGGGAAGATCGCCCATTTCCATTTCTAACCCTTTTTGGAATACGGAGTTATCTTTGATGGCTGTAAGAAGATCAGCTTTAAGCGAACAGGAATAATCATCAATACTAACCGAAGATAGAAAATTTATTAGCCTCTGCTTTAACGGTACAAATTCTTCAAGGATTAGTGGTTGCAAGTCTTCTATGTAAAGTAATTCAGACATGGAAGCTGGAAAGTTATACTGAAATAGCAAAATGAGGATTCTGGGTACAAATTCTACGGCGTGTGATAGTGATGTCTCACATAATGTAAGTGAGCATTTTAAAAATAGGGTTATGCATAGTATAGTGTCCGTAAACAACGGTATATGAATAGGTCTTTGGGACAAAAGTTGTAAAAGTATTCCAATGAGCTGAGAGTTCTCTCTGGAGATGTGGCAGATGCTCACAATAACTTCATTCTTATTAGAATCTTGGCATTTAAGGGCTACATTAAAAATCCTAATGAGATTTGCTACCAACGTTTCTGACCTTAGCTTTTGGCAATTATCACACAATATAGCCCAAAATCGGGAATCTGGAATTACGGTTTTACATAGGTATTTTTCATCACAAAGGAGGATATAGTTTGCCAATAACTTTTCGTATTCATCACTTGTCTTGTTCAAATTTTTATTACTGATCAGCGTATGATAGCAAGCTTTTGATTGTGCACTCGTAAGTGACTTGACTGGCTTTCCTAATTTAGGATTCAGTAGCACTTTTATGTTTTCCAAGCTTTCATCTGGCATCTGCCTGTTATGCTTCATTGCTTATGCCGTTATTTGAGGTTACTTTAATCTATTTTCCTACTGATGACACAATTGAGTCAATCCAACGTGGAACGGGTTGCCCTTGTATACATTTCAGTTTACTTCTTTTCATGTATTTCCTTAATAGTTTATTTTTTCACTTTCTGCCTATCCGTTTCAATTCCGAAGAACCGTCAACATCCAATAAAGATCATCTACAACAATAAGTGCCCCTCATAATTTTCTCAATGAGATGAAAGAACTTTGAGAGAGTCAATATAATACCTGTAGCCTTTTTCTGAAAATGACTGATAGTGAGAATGAATCCACCGAAACGGATTCGTTAATGACGTTTGACGATTATATAAGCAAAGAGCTACCTGAACATTTACAGAGACTAATCATGGAGAATTTGAAGGGTTCTACTACTAATGACTTAAAGCAAACTTCAAACAACTCAGAGTTTAATGTCAGTAAAAACGGGAGCTTCAAAGGTCTCGATGATGCAATTCAAGCTTTGCAAATGCAAAGCGTGTTGCATCCTTCTTCGTTAGGATCGTTAGCAACGTCCTCCAAATTTTCTGGATGGTCGTTTGCTCAAGGGTTTTTTGTAGGACAGCTAAGCATAGTGTTGTTGTTCATCTTTTTCCTAAAGTTCTTTATATTCAGTGATGAGCCATCTAAAAGTAAGAATCCGAAACCTGCAGCCTCCCGTCACAGATCAAAATTTAAAGAATATCCCTTTATATCTCGCGAATTCCTGACTTCTCTTGTTAGGAAGGGTGCTAAACAACACTACGAGCTCAATGAAGAGGCAGAAAATGAACATCTTCAAGAACTAGCTCTTATTTTAGAGAAAACCTATTATAATGTCGACGTGCACCCTGCAGAGTCATTGGACTGGTTCAACGTTTTAGTTGCCCAAATAATACAGCAATTCCGCAGTGAGGCTTGGCACAGGGACAATATCCTTCATTCCTTGAATGATTTTATTGGAAGAAAATCACCCGATCTGCCTGAATATTTGGATACCATAAAAATAACTGAACTGGATACAGGTGATGATTTCCCCATTTTCTCGAATTGCAGAATACAATATTCGCCAAATTCAGGAAATAAAAAGCTAGAGGCTAAAATTGATATAGATTTAAATGACCACTTAACTTTAGGAGTAGAAACAAAACTATTACTTAACTATCCAAAGCCTGGTATTGCCGCACTCCCCATAAATCTAGTAGTGTCAATTGTGAGGTTTCAGGCGTGTTTGACCGTATCTTTAACTAATGCAGAGGAGTTTGCTTCTACTTCGAACGGTAGCAGTAGTGAAAACGGTATGGAGGGCAATTCAGGATACTTTTTGATGTTTTCTTTTTCTCCTGAATATAGAATGGAATTTGAAATCAAGTCGCTAATTGGCTCACGGTCTAAACTTGAAAATATTCCCAAGATCGGCAGTGTCATTGAATACCAAATAAAAAAATGGTTCGTTGAACGATGCGTTGAACCAAGATTCCAATTTGTCAGGTTACCAAGTATGTGGCCACGTAGTAAAAATACGAGAGAAGAAAAGCCTACAGAGTTATAAATATTTATGTACAAATTTTTTGTTCTATCTTTTTCCTATCTTCTCTGCCTCATTTTTGGTGTTCCAGTTTTGGTTAGTGCAAGTGGCTATTCTCCAAGTGACAATCACCAAATAAATTCATTGAATACATATTAAGATCGAATTTCAGGTGATACGACTTCTCCAAAAATGATTGTTCTTCTTCAGAAATTCCTAGTTTGTCCCTTGGTAGCCAAATTTCATCCGAATTTCTACAAATGGAGAAAATATCATGGAAAGTATAACTTTCTTGACAGAATTGGTCCTTCCTTTCCTCTGTTAGATTCGACAAGTATTCCAAAGTTGGTATGCGTTGAGGCTTCGATTTTATTTGTTTGGAGATTTTGGAGTGCGTGATTACTGTTAGAGCAAAGACAACAAGCATTATAGTTGACAATGTGTATTGATCAAAAAGAGTGAACAGCCCGAGTAAACAAAATTCCATGAAATAAATGCCCGCGTACAATTGCATAAGGGCCTGTATGTACAATTTACCGAACGTTTCAGAATAGTTCTCTTTGTTATATTGGTATTTGAACAAGTAACTGAAAGAAAAGAAAACCATCGAAAATGAGATGCAACATAATAATAATATAATAGGAGCAACAACACTGTATATGATACCAATACAGCCCAACACTGAGAATATAGGATAAATAGATCCTAGTTGGAAAAATAAAGATGTCTTTAACCTCTTAAATTGAGCATGTGGAGTACTCCTTTTCCATTTATAGTAGAACAATTCAAAAAGTAGCTCTTTTATTCTTAACAAATTACCGCCTGCATAAGCCATTCCCCTAATCAAAACAAAAGAACAGAAAAAGTTTGCGCATTTAGGCAAGTCGTTGGCCAGGAGAGCAGGGATACTGACAGGATTGTTAAGAAGCCTCTCAATAATTATAGAAAATCCAGAAGATATTGTAACAACTACGAAAAGATGAATGAAGACAAAGACGAAATACCAATTCTGGACATCAGCTTCTATTTGCGCTCCAGTTTTCAACCCTCGAAGGTAACTCAGCCAACGGAAAAAGTAGGGTACGATTTCTATTATTATTATTAAGGTTACTATTGGAATCAAATTCTTTGCCACTTCTCTTATAAATGGAGATTGGAAATGAATTATTTTTGTAAACGGTATTAGTGAGGAAATATTTGGTATTTGTGATATTAACCCAAGGAACGCGACAGGCAAAATCCAGCCTATAATCACAAAAATTCGCAATATATTTGCCGAGAAATATTTGGCACTTTTCCAAAGGGGTGATGAATCGAGGATATTTCTCCAAATAATGTCATTAACATTGGGGCCTATTATTACTTTTAAATTTTGGGTGGGTAGTCTATACGAAAGCAACTCACCTATAACGTTTGACAATAATGTGGACTTGAAGGTAATGAACATCTTATCCATATAAATGTCTGTGCCCGACGATAAATCGTCGGGCAGTGCCTGCTTGGTTTCTGAAGTTGCTTTCAAGGAATTTACTTGGAATTTAATGAGTTTTTCCTTGCGTATTATTTTATCAAGGATTCTGTATTTCCTTTCTAATATTGTTTCTGTATTTACATACAGTTTAGGGTAATATAACGGAAAGATGCTTGACTTTTTCCAGCGCAGACGAATTTTTGTGCAATAGTATGAAATTCTAAATTGAGTTAAAAATACCAATTTTTTGTACTGAAATAATAGATGGTTTTTCAACTTTGAAAAGAAAAATCTTTTGTGATTTGCTATCAAATGCCTGTGTATTGAAACTCTTCTAAAATATTTCTCTAAAATAATCTCAAAGATAATTTGTTCTTTTGATTTTTGTAATTTATTTAACTTTATTTCTAATTTGTGGACTTTCTTCAAATTTTTTGGAATGAAATGCGTCACGCCAAAGCAATCACTGTGTAGCGGCTGAAAAAAAGTTTCTAAAGAAATACTTTGGGTAACCAATTTACTTGAGAATCCTTCCAAATATAGAATGTTTTGGTATTTACTTTTCGTCAAAACGGAATATCCTAGTCGATTAACGAACCTCAGTTCCGAAGAAAGAATGAAGTGAAACCAGAGTACAACAAAGATACTCAAAAACAAGTGACAGATTAAAGTATTCGATGAATTAGGTGATAGATTTGACATGGTCCACTTGTCAAGTTTACTTGTCGTCCTGAAACTTTGCTCATAACGTTCACCTTCATTTTCTTTCAAAATATCCCTGGAAAAATAATGGATTGGAATTAGTATTGGAATGTTGATAATTGATAACACTGCAAAAAAGAATATCAAAAGTTTGAGAAACCGTAAAAATAGATAATTGTCTAGGCCATACCTTTCGTTTCGTTCGAATTTTTCCATAGGATCTAACATTCTTCCGGGAAGTTGCTTGAGAAATGCAAATAATGACCAATAATTTTTTATTTTTTTCTTAGCAAAACAAACTTTAGAACCTGGATGGATTTTCAGAACGACATTGGCCTGATATATAGTCTTGAATCTTGATCTTAAAATAATAAAGAGTGACAGCTGAAATAAAAAGTACAAAAAAGAAAACAATATACCAGATATGAACCCTTTTAGTGAGATTCCAGCATGTCTTTGCGCAGATCCAAATCTTTCTTTGTCTTGAAATTTATTCAGTAAATTAAAAGTCAGTTCTTTAGTAGCATTCATCTTCTTGGTAAGTCTTTTTCTTGTTTTTGAAAAAGAGTTCCTGAAGTTTGTCTACTGTGAATATACTTTGCACATTTGTTTAATTTTTAAACACGCTATAATTTGTGTCATAAAGAATTTTTTGTAGAATAGCTTTTTTTTTAATAGGAAAAAAAAATAAAAAAAGGTGGAAAAGACAATCTTTTCCAGAAACTTGAAACTATACTGGAGATGAAGGGTTGTCGTTGGTTGCGTTACGAGACAGGCTTGACAATTTCACAAGAGTAATGTTTCATTACCTGCTGTTTTATTATCTTTATATTTAGTAAGACCAGCAGAAACGCTACACGTGATGATAATGGAACTAAGCATTCTGTTAGATGGTAAGAATTTTTTTTACCTTCCATTACCACTAACGCCTTTTTTAGTGTCTTTTTGATATTTACTGACGTATTTTTCCGCACCGTAATTTGAAGAAAAAGAAAAGTGACAAAAGATGGCATTGTTTACATACAGAGTCGTAGTATCACAAGAGTAGTCCAACAGGATGAGCGACCTTAACCAATCCAAAAAGATGAACGTCAGCGAGTTTGCTGACGCCCAAAGGAGCCACTATACAGTATACCCCAGTTTGCCTCAAAGTAACAAAAATGATAAACACATTCCCTTTGTCAAACTTCTATCAGGCAAAGAATCGGAAGTGAACGTGGAAAAAAGATGGGAATTGTATCATCAGTTACATTCCCACTTTCATGATCAAGTAGATCATATTATCGATAATATTGAAGCAGACTTGAAAGCAGAGATTTCAGACCTTTTATATAGTGAAACTACTCAGAAAAGGCGATGCTTTAACACTATTTTCCTATTAGGTTCAGATAGTACGACAAAAATTGAACTTAAAGACGAATCTTCTCGCTACAACGTTTTGATTGAATTGACTCCGAAAGAATCTCCGAATGTAAGAATGATGCTTCGTAGGTCTATGTACAAACTTTACAGCGCAGCTGATGCAGAAGAACATCCAACTATCAAGTATGAAGACATTAACGATGAAGATGGCGATTTTACCGAGCAAAACAATGATGTATCATACGATCTGTCACTTGTGGAAAACTTCAAAAGGCTTTTTGGAAAAGACTTAGCAATGGTATTTAATTTTAAAGATGTAGATTCTATTAACTTCAACACATTGGATAACTTCATAATTCTATTGAAAAGTGCCTTCAAGTATGACCATGTTAAAATAAGTTTAATCTTTAATATTAATACAAACTTGTCAAATATTGAGAAAAATTTGAGACAATCAACCATACGACTTCTGAAGAGAAATTATCATAAACTAGACGTGTCGAGTAATAAAGGATTTAAGTACGGAAACCAAATCTTTCAAAGCTTTTTGGATACGGTTGATGGCAAACTAAATCTTTCAGATCGTTTTGTGGAATTCATTCTCAGCAAGATGGCAAATAATACTAATCACAACTTACAATTATTGACGAAGATGCTGGATTATTCGTTGATGTCGTACTTTTTCCAGAATGCCTTTTCAGTATTCATTGACCCTGTAAATGTTGATTTTTTGAACGACGACTACTTAAAAATACTGAGCAGATGTCCTACATTCATGTTCTTTGTCGAAGGTCTTATAAAGCAGCATGCTCCTGCTGACGAAATTCTTTCATTATTGACAAACAAAAACAGAGGCCTAGAAGAGTTTTTTGTTGAGTTTTTGGTAAGAGAGAACCCGATTAACGGGCATGCTAAGTTTGTTGCTCGATTCCTCGAAGAAGAATTGAATATAACCAATTTTAATCTGATAGAATTATATCATAATTTGCTTATTGGCAAACTAGACTCCTATCTAGATCGTTGGTCAGCATGTAAAGAGTATAAGGATCGGCTTCATTTTGAACCCATTGATACAATTTTTCAAGAGCTATTTACTTTGGACAACAGAAGTGGATTACTTACCCAGTCGATTTTCCCTTCTTACAAGTCAAATATCGAAGATAACTTACTAAGTTGGGAGCAGGTGCTGCCTTCGCTTGATAAAGAAAATTATGATACTCTTTCTGGAGATTTGGATAAAATAATGGCTCCGGTACTGGGTCAGCTATTCAAGCTTTATCGTGAGGCGAATATGACTATCAACATTTACGATTTCTACATTGCGTTCAGAGAAACATTACCAAAAGAGGAAATATTAAATTTCATAAGAAAAGATCCCTCCAACACCAAACTCTTAGAACTAGCAGAAACACCGGACGCATTTGACAAAGTAGCACTAATTTTATTCATGCAAGCAATCTTCGCCTTTGAAAACATGGGTCTCATTAAGTTTCAAAGCACCAAGAGTTACGATCTGGTAGAAAAATGTGTCTGGAGAGGAATTTAGATAAAGAATGCACGGATAAATAAGTAAATAAATAACCATACATATATAGAACCATAGAACCACGTTTTTGTAATGAACAGTCTACCTGTATCTCATCATTTTTCTGTGTTAACTATTATTATTATTATTATCGAATGGAGGGTAATATTATGTATAGGTAAAATAAATAGATAGTGCCATGATGCGCGAAGATTGGCAATGGGAAACTCAAGAAGGCAGCAACAAAAAAATAAAGGTGGCCTATTAATCACAATCTATTGCCTATATGTGCTAGGTTATGGGCAAATTCGGCACGACAAATAAATCAACGGAGAATCTTCTGCGTGATAAATTCGTACCCGAGACATCTCCAACTAATATTCCCACTGATGTACTCATCAAGCAAGGGCAAATAACGGATTCCACCGAATCACTAATTCATGGAGGCGCAGAAAGGTATATTGTTAACGCTTTAAAGCCTATAGAATTAAATAAAACTGAAGGCTTTTTCGAAGACCCGCCGTTCCATCTTCCTTCTCCACCGGTTGATTCGACAAATCTGGAGTATGAAGACGTTACCGATCTTCCTAAGAATGGTTTACGATATGATTTGAATGATATATCCGTTGAGGTAATCGAAGATTTATACCGCCAGATTGAAGCTTTTTTGGTTCATTTCAAACTATCCAGAAGTTTTTTACAAATTTTCAAAAACTATGTCAATATTCTTATTCAAGAAGGCATCAATCCTTTACGCGATGAGTACTTCACAATATTGGAAGATGAACTGAAAGGTTTTTTCACTTTCAATTCTGTTATAGAAGAGATTTTAGAAATATTTTTAATCCACCCTCGCAACAAATTCATTGCATTGTCCCTTGCAGAATATACCTACGCTAAGAACAAAATCAGAAGACATTTTAATCACTGGAAGACTGTATGTGAATTGAATGAAGAGGCAAACAGGTTTGCAAATCAAGCAAAGCTGAGGGTACAGGAAGCCGTCTTCTATATTTGGAGTGATAAAACATTAAAATACTCACAGATGGCCAACGATGAAGCTGAAAGTTTTAGGAATACTTGGCTACTATTTCGCTCGTTCCAACAATGGATAACTTTAACACAAACTCTTAAGGAGCAGTCAAGGTTAGCAGATCAGGCCTTTTTGAATAAGATGTTTAGGAAAATTTTAAAGGCACAAGAGCATTGGAAACACTTAGAAACTGTTAACACTGACAACATTAAGAAGATATTTTTACGAACAACATTTCATATATGGAAGCTAAGACATAAAGAAATAAACTACCACGGGTTGGAAAGAAGGATTTTCGAAAGAATAAAACAGAAAGTTATAAACTATGAATACAATAAGAGCATTGCAGAAAAAGTGAGGTCGTTTTCTCTACAAAGAAAATATCTGAATAAATGGGAAAAGAAAAACATTGAAAACGAAGATAAACTTGGGGCACTTTATGAACTGGAGAATAAATTCATCAAACAAAAGTTTTTTCGCAAATTAAACCGGTCATTTCAACATAGTCAACAAGAGGCAATTGCAAAGAGTAAACTAAATCAGACACTTTTGAGGTGCGTTTTTGAGAAGATGTGGCTGAAAAGATTCGAAGACCATCTGCATTTGTATTCAATTGTAAGTCTAAAAGAGGCTAACCTCGTGAAGCGTATTTTTCATTCATGGAAAAAACTTCTATATATTGACCTCAAAGCAAGCGATTATTCGAGGACTAATTTGCTCAAGTCATCATTGCGAAGTTGGAAACTTGAAGTAAAGTTAAAAATATTTGAGCAGAAATGTAAAAAGAGTATTCAAGCAAGCGCGTATCGTACATGGAGGAAAAGAATACAGTATGGGAAAATATCGAGCGAACATGTTAAAACGGCATTTTGTGCAAAATATCTTGGTGTGTGGAAAAGGAGGATGCTACAAATGAATTCTATGAATGACGAAGCATCCAAATTTTACGAAGAGGGTCTCGTAAATGAGTGTCTAGCTATATGGAAAGAACGCCTGATTAAAACTAAGGAATTGGAGGATAGATACAATTTCTTATGTAAGACACATGCAATTTTGACTGTAAAACGGACGCTAATGCATATTGATAATGTTCATTTGCTATATACGAAACTGGCGCCCTCTATGGATAGAGTAAAGCTTTCTAAGGCCTTTTTAAAGTGGCGGAAAGCCACAAGGTTCAAAGTCAGGCATAAGTTAAACGATATTTTACACGTTTATGAAAAGAGTAAAGAGCGCGAACTTCAAAGCCAACTGTTCAACGCTTGGCGAAATAGATTTTGCTTCTACACAGAAGAATGTAACATTCAGGCTATTTCAAAGAGAAACTACCAGCTTGAAAAAATGGTGCTGAAGAAATTTAGAGAAAGACTTTTAGAGATAGTAAAATCAGAAGAATTAGCAGACGAAGTTCGCGAAGAATTTGTGTTAGTCAAGACGTTTTATATTTGGAAAACTCATCTAGACGAAATATTTTATATGAGTACATTATTGGAACAATCGGAAGCTAATAAACAATTCATAATTACATCCAAATTCTTGAAAATGTGGAGTCTTCGATTCCTAAAAATTAAGCGTAATGATGAGACAGTCGAGGTGTTTCGTCATCGGTGGGACAGGGCCACTGTAAGGGGATTGTTATTATTATGGAAAAATCGTTCAGACAGTTCTCCAAAGAGAAGGAAGGACTTCAATCTTAAACATGAACTAAAAACTCCCATAAGATCAGACTCTCAAAACGCCTCAACCATACCAGGCTCAGAAAGAATAAAGCAGCACAGAATGGAAGCGATGAAGTCGCATTATAGCAGGGCAAGAAGAGCCATACCAAGTCCGGTGAAATCTTCCAGTGTTCTTGATTCTACAGCTAAAAAACAGATCAACCTTGAAAGTACGACAGGCTTAAACGGATCTCCGACGCGAGGAAAACCTCTAAGGTATTCTCCTAGGCGTACCACTAGAAACATGCCATCCAAAGTTGACCATATTGATTTTGGCAGAATACCCGCTGTACCTTTTAGCCTAAGCGCCAATTCTCCTAAAATCGATCAAGATATGGATTATATAAGAGAGCATGATAAATCCCCGTTAAGTCGTAAACGTCAATAGATATATATATTATGTACGTATGTATGTGTGCATATGTAGTCGTAACCTTTCTTGCTTCTGAGATGCATACAATTACTAATAATATTCTCCAGGTCTATGAAAACATCACAACATACTATACTTTTCGTGTTCGCGTTGTAAGCTATAATGGAAAATGGACGCCATAACGCATTACTTAACAAACTACAGTTTGTCAATAGAGTTGTCCAGTAGAGTTAAAAGGTCAATTCAACCGGTCTTCAATAAGACATGTCACTGAATGACTTCCTAAGTTCCGTGCTACCTGTCAGTGAACAATTTGAATACTTATCGTTGCAATCTATTCCGTTAGAAACCCATGCTGTCGTAACCCCAAATAAGGACGACAAAAGGGTCCCAAAAAGCACGATCAAGACTCAACACTTCTTTAGTCTATTTCACCAAGGAAAAGTTTTTTTTTCATTAGAAGTGTATGTGTATGTCACGCTTTGGGATGAAGCAGATGCCGAACGGTTAATATTTGTATCAAAGGCAGACACTAATGGTTATTGTAATACGAGGGTAAGCGTTAGAGATATTACAAAAATAATATTAGAATTTATATTATCAATCGACCCGAATTACTATCTTCAAAAAGTAAAACCGGCAATAAGATCATATAAGAAGATATCCCCCGAGCTGATTAGCGCAGCCAGTACGCCAGCAAGAACTTTAAGGATTTTGGCTAGAAGGCTTAAACAGTCAGGCAGCACCGTTTTGAAAGAAATAGAATCTCCACGTTTTCAACAAGATCTTTATCTCTCATTCACCTGTCCTCGTGAGATTTTGACCAAAATTTGTTTATTTACTAGACCTGCATCCCAGTACCTCTTCCCAGATTCTTCAAAAAACAGCAAAAAGCATATACTAAATGGCGAGGAACTAATGAAATGGTGGGGCTTTATTTTGGATAGATTACTAATTGAATGCTTTCAAAATGATACACAAGCAAAATTAAGGATACCGGGCGAAGATCCTGCTCGAGTAAGATCATACCTAAGAGGGATGAAATATCCACTATGGCAAGTGGGTGATATATTTACCTCTAAAGAAAATTCTCTTGCGGTATATAATATTCCATTATTCCCAGACGATCCTAAGGCTAGATTTATACACCAATTGGCAGAGGAAGATCGCCTCCTCAAAGTAAGCTTATCATCCTTCTGGATTGAACTACAAGAGCGTCAAGAGTTCAAATTAAGTGTCACATCATCTGTAATGGGTATTTCGGGATACTCTCTTGCCACTCCATCTTTATTTCCATCTAGTGCCGATGTTATTGTACCGAAGTCAAGGAAGCAGTTTAGGGCAATCAAGAAGTACATTACTGGAGAGGAATACGATACAGAGGAAGGCGCAATAGAAGCTTTCACCAATATTCGTGATTTTCTATTGCTCAGAATGGCAACAAATCTTCAATCTTTAACAGGGAAGAGGGAGCATCGGGAGAGAAATCAGCCGGTTCCTGCAAGCAACATCAACACGTTGGCGATAACAATGCTAAAACCGCGTAAAAAAGCTAAAGCCTTGCCTAAAACTTGATACATATTGATATTTATTATTTAGTACACGTATGTAGCATCGATCTTAGAAAATGCATGTTTGTATTTATTGTTAGTACCTTGATCGCCACCTTTCTAGGTAATGATAGGTCCTCAACTTTTACTACGCGGTGCACGCCTGTAAGGTCGGGCAAAACAAAGTGTGGGAACAATAAATAAGAGGGTAGGATGAAATATTACCTTTACTCTACTGCTCAGGTTGGCCACAATTTGCTAAAGAGTTTATCATTAAGTAGCTACCAGCGAATCTAAATACGACGGATAAAGAATGGCTAGTTTAGAAGATCTTATTCCTACTGTCAACAAGCTGCAGGATGTTATGTACGACTCCGGGATCGATACACTCGATTTGCCCATTTTAGCTGTTGTTGGGTCACAATCCTCCGGGAAATCCTCGATATTGGAAACGTTAGTTGGAAGAGATTTTTTACCTAGGGGTACTGGTATTGTCACAAGAAGACCGTTAGTTCTTCAACTTAATAACATATCTCCAAATTCTCCTCTAATAGAGGAAGATGATAACTCAGTTAATCCACATGATGAAGTTACAAAAATATCAGGATTCGAAGCTGGTACGAAGCCCTTGGAGTATAGGGGCAAGGAAAGAAATCATGCAGATGAGTGGGGGGAATTCCTGCATATACCAGGAAAACGGTTTTATGATTTCGACGATATCAAAAGAGAAATCGAAAACGAAACAGCGAGGATAGCCGGTAAGGATAAGGGCATCAGTAAGATTCCGATTAATTTGAAAGTGTTTTCCCCTCATGTTTTGAATCTAACGCTAGTAGATTTGCCTGGGATTACAAAGGTTCCTATTGGGGAACAACCACCTGATATTGAAAAGCAAATCAAGAATTTGATCCTAGACTATATAGCCACTCCAAATTGTTTAATCTTGGCCGTCTCTCCAGCTAACGTTGATCTTGTTAATTCTGAATCCTTAAAGTTGGCCAGAGAGGTAGACCCTCAGGGCAAAAGGACTATTGGTGTCATTACCAAATTAGATTTGATGGATTCTGGGACTAATGCTCTAGATATCTTGTCTGGAAAAATGTATCCTCTGAAATTGGGGTTTGTTGGTGTAGTGAATCGCTCGCAACAGGATATTCAATTGAACAAAACCGTTGAAGAATCATTGGACAAAGAAGAGGACTATTTCAGGAAACATCCAGTCTACAGAACTATTTCAACAAAGTGTGGTACGCGTTATTTAGCTAAATTGCTAAACCAGACATTATTAAGCCACATTAGAGACAAGCTTCCGGATATTAAAACCAAGTTAAATACCCTGATCTCTCAAACCGAACAAGAGCTCGCTAGATACGGTGGCGTAGGAGCTACTACTAATGAAAGCAGAGCTAGCCTTGTTCTTCAACTAATGAATAAGTTTTCTACAAACTTCATTTCATCTATAGATGGTACATCCTCCGACATTAATACGAAGGAACTCTGTGGTGGTGCCCGTATTTATTACATTTACAATAATGTTTTTGGGAATTCTTTGAAGTCGATTGATCCAACTTCTAATTTATCCGTTCTTGATGTTAGAACAGCGATTAGAAATTCTACTGGTCCCCGTCCTACATTATTTGTACCTGAGTTGGCTTTTGACCTATTGGTTAAACCTCAAATTAAACTTTTACTAGAACCATCTCAACGTTGCGTCGAGTTAGTTTACGAGGAGCTGATGAAAATATGCCATAAATGTGGCTCCGCTGAGCTAGCTAGATATCCTAAATTGAAGAGTATGTTAATAGAAGTTATAAGCGAACTACTTAGAGAAAGGTTACAACCTACTCGCTCTTACGTTGAAAGCTTGATTGACATACATCGAGCCTACATCAATACTAATCATCCTAATTTTTTAAGTGCAACAGAAGCAATGGATGACATCATGAAAACGCGTAGAAAACGGAATCAAGAGTTATTGAAAAGTAAGTTGTCTCAACAGGAGAATGGACAAACCAACGGTATTAATGGTACTTCATCTATCTCTTCGAATATAGATCAAGATTCTGCTAAAAACAGTGACTACGATGATGATGGTATCGACGCAGAATCGAAGCAAACGAAGGACAAATTTTTAAATTATTTCTTTGGCAAGGATAAAAAGGGTCAACCTGTGTTCGATGCATCAGACAAGAAAAGATCCATTGCCGGTGATGGAAATATTGAAGATTTTAGAAATTTACAAATATCAGATTTTTCACTGGGCGATATAGATGACCTTGAAAACGCTGAACCTCCACTGACCGAGAGAGAAGAATTGGAGTGCGAATTAATTAAACGTCTGATTGTTTCATACTTTGATATTATAAGAGAAATGATTGAAGATCAAGTACCAAAGGCAGTTATGTGTTTACTCGTCAATTATTGTAAGGATTCTGTTCAAAACAGATTGGTAACCAAACTCTACAAAGAAACACTGTTTGAAGAACTTTTAGTTGAGGATCAAACTTTAGCTCAAGATAGAGAACTATGTGTGAAATCACTCGGAGTTTATAAAAAGGCTGCAACCCTTATTAGTAATATTCTGTAATTGCATAATTCATCTCATTTTTGATCTTACTTCAACATTGCGGGCGTGATTATAGGTCAGTGTTTATTCCTTTACTCAGTTGATGATTTCAAATGTGCTCTCCTCTCCATTCTTTTTCTTGTTAATAAAAATCCATAACTAAATAAATAACAAATATTAGCAATCGCAAAAGTATTAACTAAGCTAGAGAACCTTCACTAGAGAAGCTCTACCTAAAGGTATAGAACAGGAAAAAGTGTTTTTATTTTGGCGGACTTCGTGGAAGATTGCCTTCCATCAATAATAAGCGTAGTCCATAGGTACGATCATTTCCTTTTTAACCGTTAAGCAAGCGACAAGATGTATTTTGTTTACCAGCGAATGCTCTTATTTATCTTCTGCGCCTTTCCAATAATCTAATTATCAATGCTACGAATGATTATAGTTTTAACTAGATGAACGAAATTTCTAGGTTATTAAAGAGTACGTTATGCATCAAAAGAATATCAGTCATAATAAGCAGATAGACCTTCTACATGGTTTGTAGACAACCAAACTGGTGTATGCTAATATCAACGAGTAAACGCTTACTTTTCTAAAGTTGAATATTTGAAGTACACACCCGCGTAAAGAGTTTTTACCCCGAAAACAAATTTTTATGCTTGAAAAATAGCTAATAAAATGTTTTTATTGTTCGGATAACAAATACAATAGTGTTATTAAAAAATAAAACTTATTTAAAAATAGTAATTTAAATTATTATTTTATTTTAATAAACTTTTTAATAATATTTATTACACGTGATTTAATATATCCTGTTTTTTTTTCATCATTCTCTTTCTTTCTTATGTTAACCTCGTACTACAAGTTTTCTCCTTATAAAAAGCTGACTAAAATTAGAGATTGATAATCATAAATAAATTTAGTAGCCATTTCCATTTTTACATTTTGATTTAATCGACACTCAAAGTTCTTATTTGAAAGCTAGTTTAGAACTTATTTGTTTGCTCCTTGATGAATATAATGAGAAGAAATTCCACTCAGATTAAATATGAAGATTGTTAACGGCAAGACGCTAAAAGAAAAGGAAAGGAAGTAGATGATGGCAAATAAGGTCACTTTCTTGTTAGTTACATATACTTTCACAGAAACTTGAAAATAACCACAAAACTTAAAACGAACGTTATTTTGTTCAATTGCTTAATTTGTGAAGATATTATCTACTACTTAAATGATATATTAACACTTATGAGGTACTGACACTGCGACCGCCCTTTTGATCTGATCCCACCCTTCGTATATCTCTGGGGGTTTGTATAGCGTTCACAGAATATGAACCTTCAAAAGTGGGTTGAGAAAGTGGTGATAAATGCGCTGTTGCCGAGTAAGAAGGGTTGTGGATTATCGGAGAGTGTTGAATCAGTGGTGTTGTTGCTCGATCATTTCTCCCTCTTTGATTTTTGTCTTTTACTTTTCCACCCCTGGTAATTATTATGCAAAACAATAAAGAAATGGCTATGGTAACACCTATTATAACCCCAAATCCAACCGCTATCCCTGGCAAGCGCAGATGGTATTTCTCGCTGTTTAGCCAAGATAAGGATATGGGTTTGTCGATCAGAAATATGCATGAACTTTTCAAATTAGTAGTGCATCCTGTTTTAAGAACTCTAACTTCCTTGGTCCAGTCGCCCTGTATGCTAACAAAAACGTTGTCCAGATGATCTTTTCTGCAGTTTAGTTTTGTACCTAGTTTAGTGCTAATGGAGCCATTGCAGTCTAGTAGGTTTTGCGTTACATTAGCAGGAATCAAATGGAGTTCGAGGAATTTTCTTAAGTTTGTCGAGTTCGCCGTGATGCCACTTAATGGAATAGAAGAAGCCGTTGGAACTAAAAGCGAGTACTCTTCGTTATTCCAAATGATTGAAGAAAGGTCATAAAACAAGTTAAAAAAGTCAAATATTTCTTTTGTTCCAGTAGTTTCTATCAGCTCTTTTAGGGATATCTCCAAATCGACTGGAAAATCCAATTGGTCTATAGGATGGATAACTCCCTGGTTGAAAAATATATCGGAACTCTCCTCAATAATAATACTTTCCTTTATAGTACTCACTGAGATTTTCGTAAGGTTTTGGCTTCCCACAATTTTTTGTACGCCAATAGATACAGAATTTCCGTATAAATTCTTGACAGTAGTCGAAATACTATAATTGTTGGAATAAATAAGGTCTTCGAAGATTAGGTTCCTCATAAGTAAATTTAGGGCGGTTTTGTTTGACCTCAAATAGTCTATAGTCAAATCATTATTGTCCCATGAATTCATACATGGAAGAAGTATCGTGTACCCCTTATGATTTGATGGTAGATCCAAAAGGTTAAGTTCCTTCAAGAGCATTAGGGAAATAGAACAGTGGTTTTCTGGTGCTAATGACAACACTAAGTCGCCCGGTAATTGAAGATCATCGTCAATAGAATAAATGGACGTATTACCAATCTCATAAGGTTTTGTGTTTAAAATCTTGAAGCGACCATTGATGTAATAACCTTTATTAGACCTTGTGATTTTGAACTTTTGGCAGTGTCCACCTAGTCTTTTAGCTGAAGAGCAAAAGGCGGAGTCATAAATTTGGGTAGGTGCGTATTGAATCGGGCGCAATGAGGAAAAGTCCTGTTCAAGGTCAATTTTACCTTCTACAAAATGGTACAGAAGTGATGGTTTTGTGTACCCACGATCCTCATTAAAAGAGGCTTGTGGTACAAATATGGTGATTTTCCTTCCGTTTTGAATGAATTTTTCAAGGTCTCTGAAGTATAACTCCTTTACGAATTCTGAGCAGTTCAAACCGTGCAAGTACTTTTCAGCATCAAACTGTATATGCGTTCGTAAAAAGTCTAAGTCAGAAAATCCATGCACGACGCCTATTTCAAAAATTCTGTTTGATATGGGTGAGTAATCTGAATTATTTACACTTACTGATGTACCTTCTGAATTACTCTTCATAAAAAGTTTTCGATTGTTTTTATTTTCTAAAATTAGTTCCTTGGGTAAAATACCACCATACACGTCATCAATAATGAGTTCTTGAAGAAGGGAAGTTCTATCTGCGGCCCATTTGGCCTGAGAAATTGTATTAGATTTACCCAATTTATTATATTTGTCAAGTAGATAGTTTATTTCGATTGTATTGAAGAATTTTCGAAAATTAACATCTAAGGGCACTAAAACTGTGGATGAGTTTGTATATGCATTATAGTTTGAAAAACTGCTGATAAAATCACTAAATATCTTTAAATCTTGGGTTTCTTCATCTAGTTGTACCAGCAACTCATTTATTTGAGGTTGAATTAGTAAAAGATTGTTAATACCTTGTAATGAAGCATTCTGGAAACTAGGCAGCAAATCGGGTTCGACAACAGCAATTTCATTGACAAAGCAATGGCGCTCATGCTTTCTCAGCAATAAAGGTGCTTTTGCAGCTCTTTTCTCCAGGTAGGTACCGTTTTCAAGGTCTCTCACTTGCAATACCCTATCATGAATAAGGAAATCTTCAATATGGAAATGCTCCTCAAATTGGTCTGTGGTTTGGTCCCCCTTAATAAATGCTGAATTAATCGGAGCAAAAAGTGTAAAGTTCTGTAGCTCATTTAAGTACTGTACGTGACCAGTTTTCTGAATAATCCTTAAAAAAGTTGAGAATTCAACATTTTCTGAGAGGATATCTATTACTGTGCTAAATGGAAAATCGTCCCCTGGGTTTTGTAGAAGTGCTTGTGTAAGCCCTAATATCGGCAGTAGCCAAAAAATGTATTTAATTGTTTGGATTGCCATGTTCATCAAAGGGCTCCGTTTGATTCAGTTAATACATGCTGTCACTCACAGCAGCTTAGATAAGAAGCCGTTTTGTCTTATTTTCTAGGCCCTTAATATACGCCTAATGGGGAAGTCCGACCGAACAAAATTCTCCTACCGGGTTTTCACGGTAATGTTCTTCCATAAAAAAAGACAATATAGTAAGCTGTTAATATTGATTTGGTGAACTTGAATCTGATATTTGTTTCTATTGCTTACGTATAATACTTTTGCGGTAATTCATTCAAATTTCATACAATGCTAATATTTATACAATTCTACTCGACACGGCAAAAATGATTGGCTAACGATAATCGTGGCTCTTTATATACTTAATATATAGGATCTAGCTATTTAGAACACTCTTTAGATCTAGATGATAGAGAGCGTAGCCCCTTTGTAACTACAGGACAATAATGCTTTTCAAGAAGAGCATTATCCCATAAGGTTGCTGCCTCTGGGTTACTCCTTGAAGGATTATCGGCTTCCATTATGAAATGACCGTTGCCTATTCTATCCTCGGAAGAGTAAAGGCCTGAAATTTCTGGATATCTATTCATTAATTTATCAATAAATTTAAGAATGGCAATACTTGTTTTTTCTGGGGTATGGCTGATGCACATGTACAATCTTTTGGTAAACGCCGTAGCCCTTTCTTTAGTCCCTGATTTAGAGCGGAAAAATACATGGTCCAGAGCCTTTAGCAGAAGTTCTGCTTTGGTAGAAACGTTAACTGATGGTTTTATTATTTCGTTATTGAGTGGGTCAGCCAACCTTAGCGATCTATAAGATAATTCGATGTCTGCATCAAGACAGATATAAGGTAATAGCGCGTAAAGCCCATCGACGAATTTGGACAAATCCACATTAACTTTCATATATTGTGTATTTGAAATAAGTGAGAATGCACTAACGATACAAAGCAAAGCCTTACGGACCTCAGCAGAGGAAAGGTTATCGAATTCAGTGTCACTAATAAGTTCTTTCATTACTTCGAGGAAGTCCCCTAATAGATCAAAGTTGGCCATATTACCAAACTTCGTTAGACCTTCCAAAACCGATCCAATGAGTGTTTTTGCATTGTTTTTCAAGATATTCAAATATATAGTGAAAACGATTTTTAGAATTTCGGATTGGTTTCTTTCTCTTTCCTCCGCAGAAACAGCTTGCTCAGCGTTACGCATTTCTTCCTCAATTTGTTGCATCTCTTTTCGAGCTTTTCTTTGCTTCTTAGAAAGATGGACCCTATCTTTCTTTTTGAGCTTAGGAGCGCTAACGTTACCTTTCAATTTAGTATTAGGGTCATAGTCATGTAAGACATCTAACGATAATAACATATTTAAAACAGATTCTTCGATGTTGAAGTTCCTCGTCTTTAGTATTTTGTTGAAAATTCTTAGTATCTCGAATGATATTGAGCCCTCTTCGTCCTCATTTAATAGAGTTTCAAATGTCTGGATTATTTGAATGGAAGTTGGATCTGTTGAAATTCTTGGTTTACAAATTCTACGCAACAGTAAAGTGAAAATGTCTGTTCTAAAGTTGAAATGGGATGCCGTTGAAATCAATTCTTTTGCGGCTTGAGTGGCCAAAATCCCTAATGAAACCTGTATAGGAGCAGCATTACTGGGAGTTTTTGAAAGACTCTGTAATCTTCCGACGTAATTTTTGTAGTTATAAACTAAGGCTTGCTCAAAGTTTCTAAGCTTGGAGACTTCTTTAGAAACTTTTTCCTTCTTTTCAGTTTCAGTTAGTGGTCGAATTCTATAGCCTGGTATGATACTCTTAAACACGGGGACCAAAGCCAACATGGAAAACTTACAAGTATTAGGATTTTTAGATTCCACCATTTTACATAGACGCCCCAACGCAGCAGTATTTTCTTCAGGCTCCTCCATAACTTTAGTGACTAAATCGGCAATGTCTTCTTTTAGTTGCAGAATTTTTTCCTCCGTATCAGGCTCATCCTCCTTTGCCTCTGCTTCTTGTTCTTCATTAGGTCCCTCATCATCTTCTGAAGAGTCATTAGAGTCTTCGTCTTCCTCATCATCGTCCTTTGGTTTTTCTTGGGCTTTATGCAATTTTCTTTCAACTTTACCGTTAACTTTTATAGGCAGGCCTTCAACAAGATTTGATGTATCAGACCGATTCTTCCGAGGAACCATTTCGTAATCCTGTTCTTCTTCATCCCAGGATGAGCCTTTTGCGCTATATATGGTATTTTCATCCATATCTTCCGGTGCATTTTGGAAAACATTGCCTTCTAACAAGGAATCTTCGTGCTTTCTTTTCTTTGCAGTCCTTTCCTGAATGCGAAATTGAGATCTATTTCTCTTAGCCATTATTACTATGATATCTCCAGCTTTTATCCCGGAATTATACTCTTATGATTGAAGACATAAAATGCCAAGTTTATACCATGAAAATACTATATATGGCAGGCAGGTGAATGAGATGAGATAAAATTTTCAGTTTTCGGGCATCGCTGAAAAAATTCAAAAACTAAAGTAAAACGACGTCCCATGGTCTACTCTACGGTGAAGAAAATGAGGGAAGACATTGAATTTCTGAATCTAAGTAACTACAAAAAAGCATACACTCCATGGAAAGAGTAAAATAGGATAAATTGGTTTTATGTAGTTAAAGAAAAAATACATTGTTATATATGGAGTTTGCTGCGCGCCTAGGCGTTCTCGAAGTTTCTCCTTTGATTTTACTTTTTGGAAGGGCTTTGGACAATTTAAAGAAGATAATTTGAAGTACCCCATCAAATGCTAGAATGAAATATTTAATATACTAAATTAAGGCTGGTATTTAAAAACGTAATCTTATGTGTAGAACCTCAGTGAAAAAGCGCTATTATTAATATAACAGTATTTTCACGGAGCTTTTTTTATTCAAAAAGGTTTTCAAGACTTGGCAGAGGACGGCTGCATTCTCGAATGATAATATAGTATTATCCTTAGGATCTAAATAACTTGCATCAAGAATGATATCTAACTTTTCCTTACCTTGGAAAAGTAAGTCAGTAGCTTCTATAATTTTCTGCATTCTTGTTGGAGTGGCAATAAAATATAGTGAATCTTTATTTTTGTTTGATTTTTTAGAGCTGTCAGTAAGTAAACGTTCCACGGTGGCTATGTCATCCTTTAGTTTACTTTTAGAGAATAATTTGACGCAATTTTTGCCACCGTTTAGACTACGATAAACGTCTGCTACTCTAATATTAGACATAGAAAAAACAATTTTTTTTGGAGCTACGGAAAATTTTTGAATAAAGGCTGGGAAATTGCTTAATCTGCGTTCAGCGTCAAATTTTTCTGTCGAAAGAAAATCATTTCTTTTGAAGTAAAGTTCCTCTAATTCTAAAACACTCAAGTCAGGATTTTTTTCTCGTATCAAAGTTGTTAGGTACTCAATAATTTTTTCTGGTGAACTTGCTGGAAGTGCTTTTCGTTGTGAGACGATATACTGGCTTTCCTCTTTCTTTTTCTCAATTAGCTTTGATTTTTTCTGTAGCTTTTTCTGTCTTTTCGAAATAGGTCTATTCGAATCATCTTCTGAATTTCTCTCCTCTTTTTTCCCATCTATATCATCAACGTCATCGTCATCTTGTTCTATAGACCTCTTTTGTACCTTTTTGGTTGGGGGACTACCATCCTTGGCGTCAAAAATTACTTCATGTTCGGCATCAAAATCATAGGCGAGTCCATCATCTAAATCATCTGGATTAGACATTTTCAGCTCAATTGTCCTGACGATATGTTTAGAAGTTAGTAGCGGGGATCAAATTTCGACTTTCATTGCCTCATCCATGGTCATCTCAAAAATTTTCTCTTCAATTTTTTGGTAAATACCAAGTGCAATGAATGTTTGGGTGTCTTTGAATATTGAATATTACAGACTAAAAATATTATATATTGTAAATTAAAAGTTGATTATTAGTAAATGTACCTGAAATTTCTGTTTTCGATATCAGTCAAGTCCAAAAATTGGTACTTCTTCCTTTCTTGACCTTCTTGTTCCTTATCACGCTTTTCGTTCTCCTTCTTGCAAATGTAGCCAATGTATAATTGTAGGGGAACACAAACACACTGAGTGACCAATAAGGCAATCTTTGCTGGTATGTAACGTGGAGCAGAGTATGCCCTAAACATCTGTGGAGCAATAATACAGGAGACATTGTATACAATCATTGTAATAGCATTTCTAAAAACTCTTTTGGTGTAACCGGAGGTGTTGCATGAATTCCAGATGTAAATATTGGTAATGACACAGGAACCACTGTAAAGCAAGTACAGAGAAAATAAGTTACCGATCTTATGGGATAAGGGTAAACTGATAAGAACGATACAACCTATAATAGCTGGAATATACATAGATGTGGTTATGAGTGTGATATGACCCCAGCGGGACAACATTTGAGTTGTTATAAGAATAATCATAGCCGTAATGGCACCAATAGGCAACTGCAGTAATGCTGTTTCGTACTTGTCGAAACCAAAAGTACCAGTGATGGTCACTGAAAATGTACCAATGGCACCAGTAGAAATTTGAGAACATGCAGTTAATAAAAGCATCGGCCAAGTAAACTTATCATGAAGGAATAGTTCTTTAACTTGCTGCTTCTTAAACTTCTTTGTTTCCAGGCCAGTTTGGTTAGCTCTGATATGCTCAACAACTTGAATTTTTTCCTCTTTGTTTAGGAACCAAGCATTGGTGACGTTATCTGGAAGGTATAAGAATGTTAGAACACCAAACGCAACTGTAACCAGACCAACGACCAAAAACATTATTTGCCAAGAGGTGAAAGCGGTACCATGATAATGTAAAAAGCCAAAAGAAATTAACCCGCCCACAATATAACCTGTACCAGCCTGTGTGGCCCAGAATCCAATTCTTGCACTCTGTTCAGATTTAGTATAGTACATACCACTAATAGCGATACAACCAACTGCACTCGAGGATTCAAAGAGACCTAGGAGAGTACGAACGACCATCAACGAGGCGTACGTCTTACAAGCAGCATGGCAAGCCAACACGATACCCCAGACGGTAATAAAAGTACCTAGGATTTTGGAAATGGGGAATTTTTGAATTAAGTAAGTGACCACAGGTTCCATGAAAATGTAAGCAGCAGAAAAGATAGTACCCAAATTAGAAAATTCGTTACCTTTCAAATGATCTTTGATACCCATAGATGCAGCGTAGTTCAGCAGAGCCTTATCCAAAAACATCAGAAGATATGTACAGCATAAAAAGGGCAGGATGAAGAGGTCAACTTTTCTCAGGACCTTAGGAGATAATTCATGGGAACCATAGAAGTTGGCTTCTTCGCCTGCTACAACATCGTCTTCATTAGCCGTGGAGCTTTCGTCGAGACCGTTCTGTTTCAGGAATCTTAAAGCAACGTCCGCATCGTCTACATTAATGCTCGAGGTACTTACGGAACAACTATCAGCGTTAGCTGCCTTCTTCTCCACGTCCATGGATCGTTGTGACATGTTTTTCATTGTATTGATTTGCTGACACTCTCACTACTTCTCAGCAACAACAAAGTAAACTTTAATCTATCATACTTTGAACTATCTTATATACGTGTATATATGCACCCGCTGAGATGCTCATCGAGATTGCTCATCACCTCTGAAAAGGCTGTCTGTCACCACCATGTTTTCCGCCGGACCAAATGACAGTTCCTTAAGGGAAACTCAAAGAGACTATATTAACTAAGGAGGATCAACCAGATATGCAAAAAAAACAAATAGTTATGACGGCACTCGAACCAACCAAACACCACCCTATAATTAATGTTGATAATGATAGCGACTCGAAATTTGCCAATAAAACCTGTCTATTACGCGTCATCTACTTGAGAGTAATATACTGGAAGTTCGAGATACTCCGCACAGGGTCTGGGTGGTAGGTTTCTTTGCTATTGTATAGTTTTTCAAGATACGTAAAAGGTCTTCATCTTATCTTATATAGATGCAGGTGATTACTAGTGGGGCAAGTCGGCAGCTAATTGCGTGTGTGCGGAAGGATTGTGCAGTAGAATGGCTCCTGTAGTTATTTCAGAATCTGAAGAGGATGAGGATAGAGTTGCCATTACTAGAAGAACTAAGAGACAAGTTCATTTTGATGGCGAGGGAGATGATCGTGTAGACCAACAGCAACAGCAGCACAGTTCAAGCCACAGGGATAGGGATAAACATGTGCAGCGTAAGAAGAAGAAAAGGCTCTCGAATAGAAACCTGCAAGGTTCAAATGGTGGGTACGCTTGGGAGGATGAGATCAAGAGAAGTTGGGATTTGGTGAAAGTGGACGATGAAGGGGATATGGCATCTCTTGTGGCTAGCATAGTCGAGGCCAGAAAGAAACGTACTGCTAAGAAAAACATAACGCCATACCAAAGAGGTATTATCAGAAGTTTAATATTAACACTAGATTGTAGTGAAGCTATGTTGGAAAAGGATTTGAGACCAAACAGGCATGCCATGATTATCCAGTACGCCATAGATTTTGTCCATGAATTTTTCGACCAAAATCCGATATCTCAAATGGGTATTATCATAATGAGAAACGGTTTGGCACAACTGGTCAGCCAAGTTAGCGGAAACCCGCAGGATCACATTGATGCGTTGAAATCCATCAGGAAACAAGAACCGAAAGGAAACCCTTCATTGCAAAATGCATTGGAAATGGCAAGAGGCCTTTTATTGCCTGTTCCTGCGCATTGTACAAGGGAAGTACTGATTGTATTTGGTAGTCTTTCCACAACTGATCCTGGAGATATTCACCAAACTATCGATTCGTTAGTTTCTGAGAAAATTAGAGTGAAGGTTTTGGGGTTATCAGCTCAAGTGGCCATATGTAAAGAATTATGCAAGGCAACGAATTATGGTGATGAATCCTTCTATAAAATTTTACTCGATGAAACTCACTTAAAGGAGCTATTTAACGAGGCTGTTACCCCTTTACCCGTTAACAAAATTAATAAGGGTTTCACACTCGTAAAGATGGGGTTTCCGACAAGGATATTCGAAGATACTCCAACTTTTTGTTCGTGCCATTCCAAGTTAGTTTACGGCGGATACTTCTGTCCCAATTGTCATAGTAAAGTTTGTTCATTGCCCACAGTCTGTCCATGTTGTGACTTGATGCTAATCCTTTCTACCCACCTGGCCAGATCATATCACCATCTGATGCCGTTAAAAACATTTGCAGAAGTACCTACAACAGAAAAATTTCGATCAGAAGACTGCTTTAGTTGCCAGTCAAGATTTCCCATACTGAAAAACCATAAAAATGGTAAACTACTGACAAGTTCTCGCTATCGTTGTGAAGATTGTAAACAAGAATTTTGTGTTGACTGCGATGTGTTCATCCATGAAATCCTTCATAACTGCCCAGGCTGTGAATCCAAGCCCGTAATAACTTAACGAAAATCTGTCAGCGTATAACACGATCACTCTTCCATCATATAACAAATCCAAGTAGTAGAGAACGAAATAGTTTTTGATGGACATATAACTACATAATTATTACAAAAATAACCTCATTTAATGTCCTATTGTTTATTACGAGAAAATCTTAATAGCACTTACGGCATTAAGAATATTTATTACTATTTTCAATTTATCAGGCACTTATTCAACTAAAAAAAAAAAAAAAATTCTTTGTTTTACAATAATATTAATAATTATTTTGAATAAATATCGTTACATTCTATCATAATGTCCTCTACACGGTACAACCAAACTCACAATTCTATTTGAGTGGGCGAGAGGTTTGAATTTTTTCTTACTGGGCTGTGTGTAGGGGTCATAGATGTCGCTTGTTTGAATGAGTGAGGGTTGGAAGGTGCAATAGGTTTCTGTGGAGATTTAACCAAAACACTGTCGGTCATCCGGCTTTCTCCCTGCTTCCAGCTGTCAAAATCAATCAAGGCTTGCATACATCCCCACTCTGTAATTTTCTTACTAAGCCAGTGTAAATTCACTGGTTTAGTCAGGTAGTCGTTACAACCAGAAAGAAGTGCTTTTCTTTTATCCATCTGAGAGTTAGATGCGGTCAATGCTACAATAATCACGGGCGCCTGAGAGAATCTCTTTGAAGTACCTTTTTCAAGATTGGAGTGTGAGTTATTGAGACTTTTTTGAATGCCAATGCCATTTTGTTTTTCGAAGTCCCTAATCTGCTTGGCAGCTTCTATACCAGACAAGACAGGCAGCTGTAAATCCATAAATATTAAATGAAGACCGCCTTCCTTCCAAATATTAACAGCTTCTTGACCATTTTTAGCCAGTTTATATGAGATTTTGTGTTTCCTCAGAAAGGAACCTAAGATAGCTTGGTTGATGACGTTGTCTTCAACTATTAAAACATTAATTTTGGGGAAAACTTTTTCACTTGTGGTGGTAAAAAGGTTTGGTAAAGGATCTGGTGGAGAGGAAACAGCAAAAGGTGCGTTATAAAGCGAGTTTGAGTAATGCGGCGTTTGACTACTTGTTAATATTGGTGATGCGGGCGTAACGTCTTCTTTTCTTCTTTGTACTTCCGACATGGGTTGCGTTATGCCTATACCAGCTTCATTAAGTGATCCGCTTTCTTGCGAAGGGGATCCGGTGTTCACTTCTAACTCTGAATGAGTAATTGTGTCTTCATTATTGAAAGATGAATCCGTGTGGGCCACTGGTTTATTTCGAAAATCTACCCCTCCTTTATAACCTTTTGGTAACAGCAAGATTGCTTGCCAAGGAGACTCGGCATCCTTTTCCTCATCCTTCAGTTCTTGTGACGCTCTTCTCAATTGCTCTTCATCAGTTATTAATTTAAATTCCTGAGGGCTGCTATTGCCATCTTTACCTTTAAGATCTGCTTTATCACCAATTGTTTGCTTAAGACCTTGTTCGCCCGGAGAAATATGGTCGTCTAGATGAAAAACACCAACGGCCCCATGGTCTGTTGGTTGAGTTTTCTGCTGCGAAATTTCTTCATTCGTAGGAACATAGTCTACAACATTTAAGATATCTAAAGGCGGTACATCCTGGCGTAAATTAACATTCGAAAATATCAGCAAAGGCTGCGATGCAGGTTGGGAACCCATGGTTCCGAATAGTTCCTTATATATGTTAATAGCCAATTCATCCGGTTCAAAGATGATTTTATAAGTGCAATCATTAACTGATTCTGTGGTAAAATTTAAACCTTTTCTAATCAACGGCCTTGTGTATTTATTTTTATTATGCGGTGAGACGTATGTAAGACCAGCTGATGCCATAATTTGATTATCAGAATGAAATTTAGGGTAGGGTGAGACTGAGGCAAATCGCAGTAACGGACTTTTAGTTGTTGCTGGAAACTGTTTAGGACTAGTAGAGTATGGTCTTTGCGGGCTTAGCATTGGCGCCTCGTTGGGAGGAAAATCCACATTGGTAGTCGCGGCCACTGTCGGCACGGCGGCAAAGGCGTCGTATAATGCTCCTCTTTTCTGCGTAGGTTTAGGATGCTGGAGAACATTCCTGTCCTTTGCAAGGTCTTTTGAAAGACCAAATGATCCTGCTGTGGGGCTCACTGAACTCTTGGTATTGCTATTAACGGAAAGGTTGGCGCCACTTCCAGCACCGTTACTCTTACTTCGACAACTATTATCGTTAGTGTTGTTACTACTGGTATTGTCGGCTTGATTGTCAAATTTAGGTGCGTAGAGGCCTATTGCAATGGAAGCATTATCGTTAATTTCTCGCCATCGAGTCGAACTCAGTTTCTGAAAAAACCTGCTCTTCAAATCATCAACAGTATCTATTTCATCGAACTGTACAGCAATTGGTTGGTTTACTTCATCAGTGGAGTTGTCTATTCGTAGCCAAACCTTCCACAGTAACGCAGAATTGAGCATTTTTACTTGTCTCCCCAAAATCGATTCGTTTTTGATTTACAGCAGCCTTTCCAATATTTCTTATACAAAACGGCCGAACTTGTACTCAAAATAAACGCTATTCTGAGGTCTAAAACTAACAAAACACGTAATTTTTCTGAATAAAACAATGTCTCCAACTAGTTAACCACAGCTTGGCTAGTTTCAATGTAGTCATTCCTAACAAAAAGGCAACCAGACCTATTTATAAATATATAGCCACTATTAAATTCACTAGAAAAAAAGTCAAAGATTCAATCCAGGGGCGCTTTTAGGGCTTCGGAAAGCTGAAAAAAATAGTTAGGACACTGATATCAATAATATAGGGAATTTGAATTATTGGAAAATGGAAATTAGGTTAAGGGATACCAAAAAAAGAAACGCGATAATTATAGGCATGGAGATGAGAATAATAACTATATATGTATGCGGTTCGGTACATATTCATTGCTGACTGAAGTCTGATAGTAGTCGTGGCGAATGGAGGTACATGAAGAGCAGGTCTCTGCACCTGTAACAGGGGATGCTACAGCAAAATATCTGCTGCAATATATCTTGTCAGCAAGAGGCATTTGCCATGAAAATGCTCTCATTCTAGCCCTAATGAGATTGGAAACCGATGCTTCAACGCTTAACACTGAATGGTCGATCCAGCAGTGGGTCGACAAGCTAAATGATTATATAAACGCTATAAACGTAAAACTGAACCTTTTGGGTTACAAGATCATTCGGATCAACCACGGGATTGGTAGAAACGCAGTGACTTTAAAGGCCAAGCAGAATTTTGAGTCCTTCGAAGATAATACAGCAATAAGGGCTCACAATAATGATTATGCAGTTTTGCAATCGATAGTACTTCCGGAGAGTAACAGGTTTTTCGTATATGTTAACTTAGCATCAACAGAAGAGACTAAGTTAGCCACAAGGTTTAACCAAAACGAGATCGAGTTTATGAAATGGGCCATAGAACAATTCATGATCAGTGGAGAGACTATCGTTGAAGGGCCTGCACTGGAAACCTCGATAATTGTGAAGGAAGTCAACCGTATTCTAGTAGCAGCTACAGGAGACTCAAACCTCGCGAAATGGCGTAAGTTCAGTACGTTTACTGTAGGGTCCACCAATCTTTTCCAATTTCAAGAATTAACAGCAACGGACATCGAAGACTTACTACTCCGATTATGCGAACTGAAATGGTTTTACAGGACTCAGGAAGGGAAATTCGGTATTGATCTTCGCTGTATAGCAGAACTAGAAGAGTATCTAACATCCATGTACAATTTGAACACTTGCCAAAATTGCCACAAGCTGGCAATTCAAGGTGTCAGGTGCGGCAACGAATCATGCCGAGAAGAGAATGAGGAAACTGGAGAGAATAGTCTGTCTCAAATTTGGCATGTTGATTGTTTCAAGCATTATATTACCCATGTAAGCAAGAATTGTGATCGTTGCGGTTCATCGCTAATCACAGAGGGCGTATACGTTATTTAAACTAAAATACATAGCTTTCCGTGTTATTTACAAGACTTATCTATACAAACATTTGATTGCCCGAAGTATTTTAATCTCCTAAACGGCATGTGATTGAACACGGTTCGAGGTTTATACCACTTGTATTAGGCATATATGCAATTGCAATAACTCATTTTAGGTTCCCGTTTTACCTTATTTGCTAATACCCCTTTTTTCCAAAAAGTCCTTAGCTTCGTTTATCTTAGTGGCCAAAAATGGAGAACCACCTTTGTCAGGATGATTAGCTAACATAATTTTCCTATGAACCTCTTTCAACTTTTTTTTAGTCAATGTATTTTCTGTCAAATTCAAAATCTGTAGAGCCTCTTTAGAATTCATTTTCGGGTCAAATCCGCCTTTCAAGAAGGCAGTAGTGGATTTTCCACCGTTAAGTCCCTTCGATATTGATTTATATGCACCGGCTGTAAAATATAAAGTTAAAAAGGCCCCAAAACCTGTTATCACAGGATGTTCTCCCATGTAGTTCAAAGCTTGATCAAAATAAAGGTCCATTCCGGTCTTTTGACCCTGCGAACCATTCTGGATACCGACATTAACACCAGCTCCATCAACAGTAACGTTCGCAGAGCCATTAGTTTGACCAGGAATGGGTAGTTGTGGTGCCTCAATAGAATTACCAGTATTACTTTGAGAACTCATGATATTGTGCGGGTGGAAGTGTTTATGCAACCTTATTAAACTGTGCTCGGCCAGTGGAGACGTACAAATTCCACTACTATTCGTACTTTGTCTAGTTCAAGGGTCTCCGTCGAGTGAGTCCTACGTTGATTCAAATGGCTTTCACATTTGGTCCGATTCTCGCTCTTTAAATTTTTTGCCCGCTCGCCTCGAACTCAGCGGAGTGAAAAATTTTCACTCGTCTTTTATTAAATAATGTATTTCTAAACTCATCTCATCTCATCCCACCCTATCTCCAACTTACATCAGTTTCTATCTTGATCCGTGATATACCACTTTTAAGTTCTTCGACTTGTGATTTGAAAGATATTGCTATTCAAGCGTGAGTTGTCCATATTGTTACCACCACCTCCCCGTGATTTACATTCAGAAACTAAAAGGAAAAGGAAGTAGAAGTTTAGTAAGTATAAAAAAATGAGAATTTATCAATGCCATTTTTGCTCATCCCCATGTTATCCAGGTCATGGGATCATGTTTGTGCGTAACGATGCTAAAGAGTTTAGGTTCTGCCGTTCTAAGTGTCACAAGGCATTCAAGCAACGTCGTAACCCAAGAAAACTAAAATGGACCAAAGCTTTCAGAAAGGCTGCCGGAAAAGAATTGGCTGTGGATTCTACCTTGACTTTTGCCCAAAGAAGAAATGTCCCTGTTAGATACAATAGAGAGTTAGTTGCCACAACTTTGAAGGCTATGGCTAGAATCGAAGAAATTAGACAAAAACGTGAAAGAGCCTTCTACAAGAATAGAATGAGAGGTAACAAAGAAAAGGACTTCTTAAGAGATAAGAAATTGGTCGAATCTAACCCAGAATTATTGAGAATCAGAGAAGTTGAAATTGCCAGAAAGTTGGCTAAAGAACAAGAAAGAGCTGAATCAGTATCCGAACAAGAGGAATCTGAAGAAGAAGAGGAGGATATGGAAATCGACAGTGACGAGGAAGAGGAAGAACAATTGGAAAAGCAAAAGATTCTGCTAAAGAACAGAAGAAGAAATACAAAGAAAATTGCTTTTTAGTTAGAACAGAACCGGGCTAATTGCCTCTTTCCTTTCTTTTCTCATACTTATTTCATGGGATAAATAAGAATCACCTGTATACTATTATTTACATTACATAACATTACAATAACTATTTTCAAGGGTCCTCTTACATTCTTATCAAAGGTATTATATAATCTCAGTATATGCCAAACGTCTGACTTAGGAGTTAGAGATGTTCAGAAACTTCTCACCAAGTGGTGATTTGACAAATTCACAGAAATCACGAACGTCATTCCTGGATAGTATCTTAAAATCAATGATTTCAAAAATTGGCGGACTTTGGTGTATTCCATACCATACCCCAATGCGAACATCCAGTACCTGCCCATTTATCAATCTCAAATCATCTTTATGGGCTGAAAATAATCTTTCGCTCATATACAAACGCATCTCCTCTGCGCCATTTGTTGAATTGAGGCAATGAAGATTTCTAACTATCATTTGACAGAAAAAACCTTTAATGAATTCTTCATCCGATTTACAGAACAAGAAATCTACTAATCGAACAACAATCCTGAATCTTTTGGACGGATGAATAATGTTTGGTTCCATTCCGTTTCCACCGTAAACATTGTTATGAATATCGTAATTCGTTGCTATTTTATCCTTCAAACATTTTAAGTCTAGAACTAACTGGCTCATATAACACTGTCGTAGTTCTCTAAAAAGAGCAAATAGAGCTGTATGTAACCAATACAATATAGTGAATTATGTCCTAGAATAAGGGCATTCATTATTCTCCATCTCTGCTTCAGAGAAAAAAAAAAGAAAAAGAAAAAATAACGACAACTGCAGGACTCGAACCTGCGCGGGCAAAGCCCAAAAGATTTCTAATCTTTCGCCTTAACCACTCGGCCAAGTTGCCATATGACTATTGATTTATATCATATTACGAGCCCAAATAATACTGGGGTGTTTTGACAATCCTAATATAAACAGTCTTCGAGAAGTAACCAGTTGTCAAAACGGATTATCAGCTTGATTCAAGGAATGTTAACTGTCCTATATCATATAAAATATGAATCATACTAAATGGTGGAAGCACGGATCTTGGATCTAAACTAATTGTTCAGGCATTTATATGTTTGGGTAGTTTGGCTAAGGGAGGCCGGGTTTTATCTCATGTTGTTCGTTTTGTTATAGGATTGTTTCATATGTATTTTATGAACGTTTAGGATAATGTATTGTCAGGCTGACGTATCTCATTTTGAGATACAATAATTTAACCTATTTTATGTTAAATATTACACAAGATGATAAATATGTCAACTAAAAACTTTAACGCCGAGCTTGGCCATTACAATATAGAGCACATGCTATGATCAAATGAATTAGATGAATACAAGCCAAGAAAGCATTTTTTTAATTACACTTCATGCTTTTGTTGGAATGAAACTGTAAAATACCATCTGTTTAGTAGTATTTGTGTTACCAGTATACCGTCACATGCGGTGTAACGTGAGGACATAAAAAAGTCATCAAAATTAATGTCCCCACGTTACACTGTATATGACAGTATATACTACTGACATGAATACTAGTCGATAGTTAATACATGATTCTTATTACAACATGATGATTACAGTCTCGTCTTGGTCTGTTGTTTGACCCTACTATTTTATGCTATTTTTTGTATCTGATTTGAATTCAAGGCAATTGTTGTAATTCCATTCTTGGCATAACCCTGTGTAGATTCTACAGATAAGCTGCTTTTTTCTTTGAGTGGTGCCCCCGTTGTTTATTACCCGTCAGTATCATAACATTTGAGCATCTCACATGGTTACGAATGTAAATATGAATCAAAGAAGGTGCAAAATCAAAAAAAATCGAAAGATTTGACATGCCTATTGAAAAGGGAAAGTTGTATATCTATCAATTGTTAATTAGTTACTTGGTCATCTCCATTACCAGCTGAGGTGCTTAGTCGACAACCGCATTAAACATGAAAGTGGGTATTATAATGGGTTCTGTGAGGGCAAAGAGGGTATGCCCAGAAATTGCAGCATACGTAAAACGTACAATTGAAAATAGCGAAGAATTAATAGACCAGAAGCTGAAAATACAAGTAGTAGATTTACAACAGATTGCTCTTCCCTTATATGAAGATGATGACGAACTGATCCCTGCGCAAATAAAGAGCGTGGATGAGTATGCAGACAGCAAAACTCGATCGTGGAGTCGCATCGTAAATGCATTAGATATTATTGTATTCGTTACACCTCAATATAATTGGGGGTATCCAGCAGCCTTAAAAAATGCAATTGATCGTCTTTACCATGAATGGCACGGAAAACCTGCCCTGGTGGTAAGCTACGGCGGTCATGGCGGTAGTAAGTGTAATGACCAACTTCAAGAGGTACTACATGGTTTGAAGATGAATGTTATAGGTGGAGTGGCGGTGAAAATACCGGTAGGTACGATACCGTTACCCGAGGACATTGTACCACAACTCAGCGTGCACAATGAAGAGATCCTGCAATTACTCGCATCGTGCATCGAAACAACGAGGAATAAATAAACCATAAAATTTAACTGTAGTCGCAATAAAAGATGAAAAGCTAACACAATTATCATAGGACACTGTAATCCAGACTTTAATTAGTATTAAGTATTGAGTACAAAGTACAAAGTATTATACTAACGGTAGTTTGGGCTCTTCGATTACCCATACACTTTTAATGGACTAATTTCATCAAGTTTCATTCGAAAATTTTCTTAAAATATATATATGCGTAGTGGTATAGTATTCATATTTCATGAACTTATTTCATAAAAAAAGATAAAGCAAACCTAATATTTGGATCGGCGCTCGAAATTATTCTCAGTATTCTTCAGCATTAGACATCTTTAACATATCAATCTTTAAAAGGTTTCTTCTTCTTCTGTAGCTCGGAATATAAGCATTCATATATGACCATGTTGTAACGCGATCGAACCAAGCAACTTCTTCTTGTGCAAATTTCCTAGCAATACCAGGCACACCTCCTTGACGATCAAATGCAATTCTTTCAGTCTCTTGTTCAAAATCTTTTTGACATAAAGCCAGGTATTTTTCCTGTTGTTCAGGTTGCAGTTGAAGATACTGCTGGTAGGTGATTTCTTTGTAATAGACAGTCTTCATTTGAATATGTTCGAGACTTTTTCTCTTAATCTCTATGAATATTTTCTGTCTTGAAGCTGCCGTCTTCATAGAATGTTGTTCTATTATCCACCTCGAACATGGCCTTTTTATACGTTTTTACATTAAACATCCCCTTCATATTAGTTTGTTCTCGACTTAATTCTACTCATGCTTCTGACATTTTTTCATGCCAAGACCGGCCCTGAAAAAGGGTCCGGATATACGGATAGCGCCACACATTCAATTAGGGGAAGTATTATTTGATACATTGTCAGCACACAGCGATTTAACCCATTATTTGGCATGACAAGCAAGCTATTCGACAGTGAAAAATGCACAGAACATTCAAAATTATACTTATAATATGACTCTTTTCTTTTATTGCAGTTGGTATTATATACATATATATATATATATATATATGTATATGTTCCCCGAGACAATGGTTTTATTTCCAAAAAAAGTGTAAGTAAGTTATTTTCTGTGTATAAAAAAATAAAAGAAGCCAGATGAAGTGCCAGGTGGCGTACCAGGACTTCAGCTTTCTTTAGTTTGCATAATGAAAGTATCACTTACAGCTCCCTTGAAGGATTAGACGCTATTAACCCCGATGAAAACGCATCAACAAAACCTTTAACACAGTACTTATTTGGTGCAATACATACTCACACAAACACCTGTAGAAAATCCCCTTATATGAAAATCCCTTTTTTTTCTTGGCAAGTATTTCTGATAAAATGCGGACAACATTACCTGCTTAGCCGCCTGCCACAGAAAATAAGTAGGCTTCTCTGTAAAATGGAATAATAGGCTAGAGGTCAAAAACCTCCTCTTCAGTCATATCTATGTTTTTAAGGGTCTAGGGTCCAATTTGATGGAAAAGAACAAATGGTCGAGCATGTTAATTAATATTTGTTGCTCTGTTTGAAGAGTATATTATAAGACGAGAGGTTCTTTGAGGGAGCTTATCTTACCTTTTCTTGATTTGAAACAATTTCATTAAATGTAAACAATTATCAACTAGAAGCAAATATAAAGCCAGAAGGAAGAATTTGCTATGAACATTAAGACTTTGTGTCATCCAGAATATAAAAGAATCTCCGTTGAATCGTTATTGAATCCGGTAGAGGAGACAATAGACTGCGAAAAACCTCACTCTCAAACAAAAATCAATACTGCTAAACCCATTAGTGCATCTTTGTATGTCACAACGAATAATACTGCTGTTGTTCAGCACAATGTCCAAAAGAGGAAAGGCGTCACCAGGAGATGTCCACAGTGTGCGGTGATAAAAACTTCTCCGCAATGGAGAGAGGGTCCTGATGGAGAGGTGACATTGTGTAATGCCTGTGGATTATTTTATAGAAAAATATTTTTGGTTTTTGGCAAGGATCTGGCAAAACGGTACTTTAACGAAATAAAAGGTGTGAGCGTCAAACGAAAAGTTCCAAAGAGCCTCTATGGAGTTACAAGAACGCGTTAAGAGAATTTATTTCTGCTCGGAATGTTATATACTTATGTCAAAGCAGTGATTATACATTTATCGACTTTAAACAGTTGATAACGAACATTATGTGTTATTCGAAAGTCAAAGTGCCATACAAAACAAGTGGTTTCTCAGTTCTTGCAATTTTTCTTTATCAGCGTAGTCCCAGAAAAAAAAATCATCACTGGAAATGTAAGATGAATTCAAGTATCAAGTGCCGTTGGTATTATAGTTTATCAATTAATACGTAAATATATATATATATATATATATATATATATATGACTATAGTGGCATACTTCTCAATGGACTGTTGCTTCTATCATTTTATACATGCGTTCAACTTTGAAGATTATCACAAAAACCTCAAACTTTTCAATTAATCTGCCCCGGTCATTTAAGTTAGCTCTTTTAGGACTCTCATGTTTTCAAAAAATAGATTGAAAAGAGCATTGGTGGCCCTACTTTCAATCCATTGATCATGATTCTTCGAGCTATCGCTAAAATATTCCACCGGATTCAGAGTTCTTTCCTTTACTGATATCGTAAGAAGACTCGCCTTCGTTTCCGTTACCAGACCTGACAAAAAACTCATCCCATACAGATCCCGAAGTAACCTGGAAAAGGATATCCATGATATCTTGATTATTGGTATACGACTGGCAATTCAATGCAGAAGACGTATTTGTAGAAGCACTTTCATTTATCACTTGATTACCTTCGCTTACATCTAAAGTATTAAACTGGGAAACATTGCTGTGTTTTTCCAGTTCGGTAAAAAATTCATCTAGAGGTATATCAAAAGGTGCTTTTTCTTCAAAATTGGTTCTATTAAAAACCTTGTTATCAAAAGTACCGTCGTCAAAACCAAGTACGTTCGTTTTTTTATCATAACTTGACATGCGGTTTGCCTGAGAGGTTAGGGGATTTGAATCCGAAAATATCCCTTTGGCATCATTTATTTGCATAAATTTTAACTTTATTACAACTGATGATAAAATTTTGTAACTCGTGTAACAGGTTTTCGCAGATTCGCAAAAACCTATCAGATTCTTCAGTACTATCAACACTTTTTCAGTGTACTCTGACACTTTTTCTTGACAATCATTTATGTTGTTTTTTGAGTAAAAATTTACGTAAAGGTAAGTCATACCTGTCATGAACATGTTATGAACTGCTACCCACGTGTAACCAATTTTTTTATTGACACAAAGATTGTAAAATACGTCTATGGTGCCCTTCGTACTGTCCAGGACAATTTTAAAAGCGGTATCATTCAAAGTAGGGAATTTTGGAGAAAGTCCATAAAGAATGCTCTTCGAGTAATGATAGTTCAGATCAAACCAGATGCTGTTAAATTTGCAATTCATCATCTCAAAGTTTTTGGGAACGTCCACTTGGAACCAACGCTCAAGCTCATTGTAGGTTTCAATCCGCCAGCTCTCGAGATCCATAAACCTCCTCGGCAATTCTGCACCGGGCGCGTAGAGTATTCTCACTATACTAGCTTGGATTCTTCTGATTTTATACATGGCCAATGCGATAACTTTTGAAGACGGATTTGGGCTTGGTAAGTCTGAGTAGTCGTCAATTTCTCGGTTAGTTAATGTGATGAAGGAATCGTCCAAAAGGCTAGGATACCTGGTGGTGATGCTTTCTTCAGGTATACCAAAAGGTCGACCAAAATACGAGCAAATTTGCCGATCTAAGGAGTAAACGCACCAAAATAGACGCCTGCGTATTTCTCTGGTAAAGGCGTCATAATTTTTATTAATTTTTTCCGAATGTAGTCCTAGGTCAACCGTTAGTCTTAGTACAGAACCCATAGTATACCAAACACCGGGGACATTAGGTCTCATTATTGAATAGATTACCATGAGCAAAGTGCCTGCCAATGCCTCCAACCTGTCTGAAGATGAAAATAAAGATGCAATATATTTAGTAGCGCGTCTCTTATATGTCGCGACAGTAGTAATATCTGACTTAAGTACCTGCGTAGCATGGCCAATAGCAAATATAATGTTTAAAAAAAAATAAGGTATGTGAAATTTTGTCGGTAGTTCAACTATCGGACGCATGTTGACTTTTTGAGATGTCTCCCAAGTGTCATACCATGGAACATCCACGGAAGAGCATACGTCAATCTTCTCAGTAACGTTCTCCCTTTTTGGTTCAGTATGCGCACTAAAAGCACTGGTAATTGGAATTTCGAACGCGCTATTTATGCCTGTCTGATCAGATGCCAATGCAATATTGGGATTCCAGGGACCATAAATAGGTTCAAAGTATTTTTTCAGGAAAAGTTCTCTATGCAGCAAAGGTAACTGGGAATTAGTATCTACAAAAAACCTGGATATCATAACTTCAGCGGCATGTCGAGGTGGTAGTTCCAATGGATCAAAGTGTGGATTGTTTTCAGCCTCTGCATATCCATTGTATTTCTGTTCCCTTTGTTTAATATCTTCATCCAGAACGTCATCTCCGGAATCTTGACGAAAATTAGTTGCCGTGAAGACTAATTTCGCAAAGGAAATACCCGATGAATCTCCTAAAAAAGAGTTAAAACTACTTTCTCTCATCGTGCCCAGCGCACTGATCTCCTTATTACATCGGCGTAGCTCTTCCGCTCTTGCATCTGAAGTCATAGGGCTGCCTGTCTCGGGTAATAAAGCGCTACCATCTTGTTTTTTTGAGTTTACCAGAAATTCCTTGCGTTGTACATTTATAGTCTGTGGGCTTGCCATAGACTTGCTCGTTATAGCTGAGGATGCCATAGAATTCCCTTTCTGAACCAAATAATCCGCCAATAAGCCATTATGTGGCAATATTCCCTCTTCTCCCAAAGATGAAACTGAACTGTACTTTTTCAAATCAAAAGGTTCATCATCACTTGTAGCAGGTATATTTCCTCGTATTTTCGTGGGATCTACTCCATATTCTTTCAACACACGCATCATGACAGCCAATCTATCTTCCAGAAAAAAGACGTAAGATCTTGGAACGTCCTTTCCGGTGGCTGGGTCCAAAGAAACACATGGTACCTCTAATTTTGCACACCTCTTACAGCTAGGAAACTCCTGATCACATTTAATTTTTTTCAATCGACATCGTTTACATGCAGTTCTAGATTTGGAAATTCCTATATTAGGAGAATCTCCTCTTTTTGATAAATCTGTTCTATTACTTTTTTTGGAGTTAAATTTTTTCTGCTTCATGATTTAATCATCATCTTCGTATGTTTTATGTACTCTAAAGGGTTACTCCTGTGCGAATAAAGCAAACCACTTTACGTTACTAAAATTTTTCACATTTGGTATTGTGAGTATTTTATGAAGCTCATCGCGGTAAAAGAAAAAAATAGAGAATCTGTGATTATAGTTTAAAAAGGATGTAGACAAAGGATATCAGCGATAAAGGTGGCCATAATTGGACGAAGACAAATAATTCACTTCCTTAATAATGAAGTTGGGTATTATACCTTACCAGGAAGGTACTGATATTGTTTACAAGAATGCTCTCCAGGGTCAGCAAGAAGGGAAGAGACCTAATTTACCACAGATGGAAGCAACGCACCAAATCAAGTCATCGGTTCAGGGTACAAGTTATGAGTTTGTCCGCACAGAAGATATTCCATTGAATCGAAGACATTTTGTGTACAGACCGTGTTCCGCAAATCCCTTTTTCACTATTTTGGGGTATGGCTGTACAGAATACCCATTTGACCACTCTGGAATGAGCGTCATGGACAGATCTGAAGGGTTGTCAATTAGTCGAGATGGAAATGATCTGGTAAGTGTCCCGGATCAATACGGTTGGAGAACTGCAAGAAGCGATGTGTGTATTAAAGAAGGAATGACGTATTGGGAAGTGGAGGTAATTCGTGGAGGAAACAAGAAATTCGCAGACGGTGTTAATAATAAGGAAAATGCTGATGATTCAGTAGACGAAGTACAAAGTGGCATATACGAAAAAATGCACAAACAAGTGAATGACACCCCGCATCTACGATTTGGAGTTTGCAGAAGAGAGGCCAGTTTAGAGGCTCCCGTAGGGTTTGATGTGTACGGGTATGGTATTAGAGACATTTCGTTAGAATCTATCCACGAAGGAAAATTGAATTGCGTCCTAGAAAATGGTTCGCCATTGAAAGAGGGTGATAAAATCGGATTTCTACTGAGTCTTCCTAGCATTCATACACAAATCAAACAAGCTAAGGAGTTTACCAAAAGAAGAATTTTTGCACTGAACTCCCATATGGATACGATGAATGAACCATGGAGAGAAGATGCTGAGAATGGGCCTTCAAGGAAAAAATTAAAACAAGAGACAACGAACAAAGAATTTCAAAGGGCGCTATTAGAAGATATTGAATATAACGACGTCGTCCGCGATCAAATCGCCATCAGGTATAAGAACCAGTTGTTCTTTGAGGCAACGGACTATGTAAAGACAACGAAACCGGAATATTATTCTTCTGATAAGAGGGAAAGGCAAGACTATTACCAGTTAGAGGATTCATATCTTGCTATCTTTCAAAATGGTAAGTACCTAGGCAAAGCATTTGAAAATTTAAAGCCGTTGTTACCACCGTTCAGTGAGTTACAATACAATGAAAAGTTCTATCTTGGATATTGGCAACATGGTGAAGCTCGTGATGAGTCCAATGATAAAAACACAACCAGTGCCAAAAAGAAAAAGCAGCAACAAAAGAAAAAGAAGGGATTGATACTCAGAAACAAATACGTAAATAATAACAAACTGGGTTACTATCCAACAATCAGCTGTTTTAACGGTGGAACAGCGAGGATAATTAGTGAAGAAGATAAATTGGAGTACCTCGATCAAATCCGATCAGCTTACTGTGTTGACGGGAATTCAAAAGTTAACACACTGGATACATTGTACAAAGAACAGATAGCTGAAGACATAGTATGGGATATAATCGATGAGTTGGAGCAAATTGCCCTACAGCAATAAAGCAGCATTCAAAGAAGAATAATTAAAACACACTGAAAGTGTGTTTCTTATATATGGTTATACATTCATGAAGATGAGTTCGTAATCGTTATCTTCTTCAAATTCTGAAAGTGTAAGGACGTCACCACTTCGTAGCTCTATATATCTCGCTCCAGGAATTACAACGTTGTTCAAACATGTCCCATTGGACGAATCCAAATCCATTACATAACATTTCAAAATGCCACGAACGTTCCTGAACTGGATGACGCAGTGCTGCTTTGAGGATGTTTCTTCGGGTATACCAATGTCTGCGACAACGATCTCCGTTCTATCGTCGAGATCTGTATCCAGACTGTGGCCCAGTTCACGACCGACTAAATAACAGCTCCTGCCGTTCAAATCGTATCTTTTCCACGGTCCTTTATCCTTGTCATTCTTTCTGTATATCACTAGTTCATACATAGTCCTATCTCGCGCCTCCAGTCCTAGCATATCCATGTAGTTATCTGGAGAAATAGCGTCCTGCGGCTCCACATGTTTTAAAGCTATACCTTCTTTGTTATTCGACTCCAGCTCTAACAGACCGGAAGGGCTGAAGTCTGGCATAATATCGATGTACTGCGATTTGAATTTCTTGTCATCATGGCCATAATTTCTGGTGTTATAAGGTCTTTTGCGTCTGTGAAACATGTCTATACGCAAATGGAGTCGGAAATGAAGTACACCATGCTTGCTGTGGCTTTTACGTTATACCAAGGCTTCTATTGTAGGACGCCTTTATTGTCAATTATGTGAAAAGAAAGCAAAAAAAAGAAAAAGAAAAATGAAAAAAGATGAACGTGTGAATGAAAAAAAACTATTTCGAGATGAGATGAGATTAAATGAACAGGATTAAGAATACATTTTCTGTTGCTAAGAGATTAAAACTAAGCAAAGTTATGACGAACTCAGAATTACCGAGCATATTCGAAGGAACTGTTGATTTAGGGATTATTGGTGGTACAGGTTTATATAACCTTGACTGTCTGGAGCCCATCGCTTTGCTTCCACCCATGGTAACACCATGGGGTACCACATCGTCTCCTGTCACAATCTCTCAGTTCGTAGGAACTAACAGCCACTTTCACGTTGCGTTCATAGCCAGACACGGTATTAACCACGAATACCCACCCACTAAAGTCCCATTTAGAGCAAACATGGCGGCCTTAAAGAACTTAAATTGTAAAGCCGTTCTTTCTTTTAGTGCCGTGGGGTCTTTACAACCCCATATAAAGCCTAGAGATTTTGTGTTACCACAGCAAATAATCGACAGAACTAAAGGCATAAGACATTCTTCATATTTCAACGATGAAGGCTTGGTAGGTCACGTTGGTTTCGGACAGCCGTTCTCTCAAAAATTCGCAGAGTATATCTATCAATTCAAGAACGAGATAACAAATCCTGAATCCGAAGAACCGTGCCATTTGCATTACGACAAGGATATGACCGTTGTGTGTATGGAAGGCCCACAATTCTCCACGCGCGCTGAATCCAAGATGTACAGAATGTTTGGTGGCCATGTTATTAACATGAGTGTTATTCCAGAAGCCAAATTGGCGCGTGAGTGTGAGCTGCCTTACCAGATGATTTGTATGTCTACCGATTACGACGCATGGAGAGATGAGGCAGAACCTGTTACCGTAGAAACCGTTATTGGTAATTTGACGAATAATGGGCGCAATGCAAATATTTTAGCTTCTAAGATCATCGTCTCAATGGCCAAGGAAATCCCAGAGTTCATGCATACTGGCGATGGGCTGCGCGGTTCCATCAAGAAATCTATCTCTACCAAACCAGAGGCTATGTCCAAGGAAACCTTAGAAAGACTAAGATACTTATTTCCAAACTATTGGTAATGGTTGCCGCTAATCATATGTAAAATATAAATAGGAGAGAAAACATATATAGCTATGGAAAGTATTAAATGTTTTTTTGCTGTTTTTATATTTTCCCCCTTGGGGACTGTGAGTTCATCATATATGCATATTTGCTACTTGGAATGTAGCCCTTCCTAGTTACAGGGGTATGCGGCGAGTTATTGTCATTGTTAGCGCTCACTAATGTGCTACTGATACCGCTATGCCTCTGCAGTGTGCCAAATACATTCTTTGTGTGTAAGGATTGAGATTGTAGTTTCGTCTGTTCCTCCGCCATTTCCCTTTGTCTTGCTTTCAAAGGCGTCTCTAAGCCTTTGAAGAGATATGCTGGATGATTTTTGAGATTTGTTTGAGGAATATGTGTTTTGTTCTGTGCCATTTGGCTGATCTTAGAAGTGGATACGTAGTGGGGGTGTTGTGGCTGCAACCCAGTATCGACAGATGATTGCATGTCTACCCCCAGGAGCTTCTTTTGCCTGTCAGTGAGATTCAAATCACTTACTTTGACGGTGGATAAGAGCTTCCAAAGAGAAAACAGTATATTGAGCGAGATTAATAGGTGGAACAAGTAGTCAAGAAGTTCTGCATTCAACCAACTGAACGTGGTGTGATATATGATGTTAGCCTTCTTTAACGTGTGAAATGTCAACATGTACAGATGGATTCTGGATAGCCGGTTGCAAAACTGTCTCCCAACATGAGTGTTGTTCCAAAAGAACTTGATGAACTTCACCAGCAGGTTCCAGAACGCAAACGCAATTACGTTTGTCATAATTCTCTGCGTCTCCATTTCCTTGTTTACCGTTCGCCGTGATAGCTCCTTGAGCACAGGACTTTCAAAGTTGCCCAATTTAAACATTGGTGTGTCATTTTGTGATTGTGATGAGGGTTTGCTGTCTGTGTCCGGCAATGGTCCCGGCACGTCATTATCGTCCAGGCCCAATTGGCCCGCCTGAATCTTCATAGTTCCCTCTATTATTTTTTTGCCTCTGCGGATATATTAAAAGTCTGTATATTGTCAAGTTCTTATAATATAAATCTTTTTGTTCATCATAACCATCTTATTAATTGTTATTATTTCTATCATTATTACTATTAGCACAAATTTCATTTTTTTTTTTTTTCATTTTTCTTTAGACTTTAGCCCTAATTAGACCTGAGAAATATTATTATAACCTGAGAAAGGTTTATAAAAAGAACATTATAACCTACAAAAAAGATACTTAAACCCTGAAGTTAATAGGTTTGGACCCTCTTTTTTTTTTTTTGCTTTTTTTTAGAAAACCTCAGTATTCACAGTCTAAGGAACAGATAAAGAGAAGCTTTATGAAAGCAGTCCACAGTGCCACGAACTTTGACATATATAATTGACTTGTGGGGGCTACCGACTGGCTTATATTTCTAAAATTTAGAGATTTGATTATCTTTTTCGCAGCGCGTAAAAGAAACCCACGAAGCATCGCTTAATTTACACATATTCTTCGTTCTCCCCTTTTGGAGAGGATTTAAGCTAAGATATATCTTTCTTCGAGCGCAGTGCTGCTTTTGAGTTCTTTCGTTTTAATTTTCCACTTATTTGGCAATAAAAACTGAGTGAAGAGTGCTTCTCTGTCTGTTTTAGGGAGCTTTTTCAGATCATCATCAGATGGGATTTATAGCAAATATACTGTGCTGTTCTTCAGATACTTCCAAAACACATCGTCAACGCCAACCACCAGAAACTAATCACAACCGCAACCGCAACCGTAAGCACAGTTCAAACAAAGCTCAAACTCAGGGTCGTAAGCAGAAGGCTACTCCAAACGGCGACAAGATGCAATATTCCACACCGGAGATCCTTTTGTCTAGTTCCGATTCAGGCAGCAATGCGGGTTCCAAGACAATGCAGGAGAATGGGAATAGCGGCAATGGAAAACTAGCACCTTTATCAAGAGATCACTCCAACAACTCGTACGATGAGGAGAAAGAATATGAAGATTATAATGAAGGAGACGTAGAAATGACGGAGGTTAACAATGCCGGAGAAGAAGAAGAAGAAGATGACGAAGCAAAAGAAAAGCAAGACCATGTCGTTCATGAATATAACGTTGACGCAGATAGAAATTCCAGTATTAATGACGAGGCGCCACCACAACAGGGTCTGTATCAGGTGGGTCAAGAAGATATGAATCCACAATATGTCGCCAGCAGTCCTGATAATGATTTAAACTTGATACCTACAACGGAGGAGGACTTCTCTGACCTGACGCATTTGCAACCAGACCAGTACCATGCCCCCGGATACGACACTCTGCTACCACCCAAGTTGCAAGAATTTCAACAGAAAAAATGTCTGATATTGGATCTAGACGAAACTTTGGTACATTCTTCCTTTAAATATATGCATTCAGCTGATTTCGTTTTGCCCGTCGAAATCGATGATCAAGTTCACAATGTCTATGTTATTAAGAGGCCAGGCGTCGATGAGTTCTTGAACAGGGTGAGTCAACTATACGAAGTTGTTGTGTTCACGGCAAGTGTTTCGAGGTATGCAAACCCCCTTTTAGATACGTTGGACCCTAATGGAACCATCCATCATCGATTATTCAGAGAAGCTTGTTATAACTACGAAGGTAACTACATCAAGAACTTATCGCAGATCGGAAGACCATTGTCCGAAACAATCATCTTAGATAATTCGCCGGCCTCTTACATCTTTCATCCGCAACATGCTGTTCCGATATCTTCTTGGTTCTCTGATACTCATGATAATGAGTTACTAGATATTATCCCACTTTTGGAGGACCTTTCATCAGGAAACGTGTTGGATGTGGGGAGCGTGTTGGATGTGACGATATAGATTTCTCAGTAACATAAAAAGCAGGCTCTTTTTATTACCCCCCCCTTCGGTTATATGTTTGGACGAACTCATGTTTCTCTTTTTATACAGAAGACTTCACCGGATATTTATAAACTTAATGAATTAATTTGCTTATTACATGTATCAATTGTACTTTACGTGTAACATCTACAGATACATATATCCGTATATACTAGCATATATATAAATATATACTCTATACATATATCTATTTATTATGCTTTTCTTTCCTCTTTTTATGGCATATTATATTTTACAAAGAAACCACAAAGAAAAAACTTTTACCTCACCTTGCATTAGGAAACCTCAAATTTTCTATCATTGGCTTACCAATTCTATCTATAACATCATGCGCCCATAAAACGTCCAGATGGGAATACTCATCAATATACCAGATTTTGTACACTGCATTTGCTTCATGATTAATGAAGTGATTAATTAATCGTTCACCATCTACTAATCTATCTTGCTTTGGAATAAACATTATAATGTGTGGAAATTCTTCACTATTTTGTCTTTTCGGATTTAAGTGTAGTTTGTTGTTATCCAAATTATTGCCACTGTCATCATCATTCTTGGCAATAGGAAACCATGTCTTTTTATCTGGAAAAATTTTCTCTGCACCCTTCTTAAAACTTAGCTTATTAGGAAGAGGTGACAACCACCATTGCATTAGTTTGACGGAAATATGGACTGGTGAAAATAAGAAATTTCGGTCCCTTAAAACTCTATCCCATAAGACATCGTTCCAATCAAATAGGTAGTTAAACATGATGTATGAGAGGAACGAAAAAATCTTGGTCCCAACCATTAGTTTTCTCATTGTCATCATAAGAGGTATAAACGATCTTCTACCAAAGTACCACGGAGAATCAATACCTTTTGCCATTAGCCTCACAAATGCTTTTTCATCCAATAAAGGTCCAGGGTACACTGCAGGTGCCAAAGCAACAAAGTTTTCCAGCTTATCGACTAATTTAAAATCACTTGCGTATAGTTTCTCACCGTTGACAAGCCCCATAAACCCTTGTGTTGTACCTTGTGAATGCGCCACGAGCGATAGTTTAGCATATCCGGTACTATCAAGTACATAATTTATAAGTGCTTTTAAATCGTATTGAACCATCTGGTGCATATCCCAATCCCATTTTTTGGAATGATCATTACCTAATTTTTTCATGTTCCACTTGGCATTTAAGCCACATCTGTTATTCCCCAACCAAACATCAAATCCAGATTCATAAAGGAAGTATGCCAGAGATTTTCTACCTGAAGATGCGAAGGCCCCGCAACTTTGCAAAAGACCGTGTAATAGCAAAATGGGTTCACGTTTCACTTCCTCTACGCCATCGTTTAACCTGGACTTGAAGTGCCACAAATCAATGATAAAACCGTCGTCTGTCTCCACCTCAAATTCTTCAATATCAATACCATACTCTTTATAATAGTACTTTAAGTCAGGTACCAGCTTGGTATCCTCCGCAAGCGCAATGTTTTGGAAGGGATTCTCTGCAGCATATGGGGCTTGGTTCACATTCGTTTCCATTTTAATATTAGCATTTCCATCACCGTTCTCTGATAAAGAGGCATTACTAGTCATGGACAGCTTGCTAGTCACAGTACGGTCATATTCAATATTATTTTCCTGATCCCGCTGTAAATCTAAGGGCGTTGTGGAAGATATTGACAAAGGTCTAGAGTGACGTGCTGGTCGTTTCTTCTTCTTGTCATTTGGCTGGATCTTGGTTCTCGAACTTCTTGTATCTCTTGGATCATTTTTATGTTGGAAATGAACTGTCACGTAATTCTTCCATAGTGACAAAATGAATAACCCCGTCATAAACGAAGTGAGAATTATTGCGCTCACCAACCGCTGAACCTCATCAACCACCTTATTTACCATGCTTATCGTAAAGGTGCCACGGGGATCCCAATGATAGTTGAGTATTTCCCAACAATTTTAATTATACCTTTGATGAGAAACATTTGCGTACTATTTGTGTGAAAAAAAATGAAGAACTTAATGCGCGAATTATTGGGATAACAACGCCAATGGTGAATCAAAATATTAACAATGACAAAAAGAATGGGCTATTTTTGTACAAAATACTGTTGCAAATATGATATCATATGAATTCCAAACTCATCTACCGAAAGGAAAAGATAGCTCATTGAACGCTTCATCCGAAAACAAAGAATTGTATGTACAAGCCACGCACTTTAATAACACAATTCTATTGCAAATCAGACTAAATGGGGAAATGGATTCCACCTATGAGGTATCTTCAAAAGGACTAAACCCAATTCTCGATATCAACGTACCACTGGCAGGAAACCTAGGAAACACGGGTGGCGATTATGACGATGAGGAAGAAGAATTTGTAAGAGACCATTTATCTGATTATCAAGTGGTTACCAAGTTGGGAGATAGTGCCGATCCTAAAGTACCCGTGGTATGCGTACAGATTGCCGAACTATATAGGAGAGTTATTCTACCAGAAGTGAGCGGTACGATGGCCCAAGACAACATGCAATTCAGCTTGCTGATATCCATGAGCAGTAAGATATGGAGAGCAACGAAGGAACAAAGCGCTGACGATAATGATTTTGGCAAATTAGTTTTTGTGTTAAAGTGTATCAAAGATATGTATGCAAAGTGATTCTATATAAATTAGTTATGCGTTGTATTATCTATGACTGCCATATCCAAGACTTGCACAGTTCCCTTTTTATCACATAGGGTCATCAAATCTCTATAATTGACAGGATCGATAAGACCTGTACATGTCCAAGGATCCAATTCCGGCTTCGTTGACTCTCCAGGCGATGAAGCTATCAATTTACTAATCTTCTCAATAAGTTCGGGTTGTCTAGATGGCTCACTTATGGCCACTTTGACTTTCATCTTCGCCCTTACTATTGGAATAATTTGCTTAGAAACCAATAATTTGATAGCCTCTAAAGCTTGCAATTTGGCAGGTTTGTTAATAACAGGGCTGAACTTCAGTTCCTGTAAAGCTTTGTGGATCATTGTGGGCGGATATCTTTTCTTTGACACAGGATTTATACATTTAGCGCTAACTATTGTAAGCATTTCGTTATTAACTTTATTAAGCATTAATTGTCTTTCTTTTTCCGATAATTGAATCTCTCCCTTATGCATGATCTCCTCGATGACATCATCAACATTTGTAGTCCCGAAACACTTTTGTAGATCTTCCTTATTAGCAACCAAGCCTTTCGAAACATTCATGAAAACTTGATGTATCTGCAGCACTTCATCCAGATCTTTTTCAATTCCTTTTCGATAGTCTTGGACCTTATTTTGGTAGCACGCGACTTCAAATCTCTTGCGAGCCTTTTTTAATCTCACTAATGAAACATTAGTTAACTTAATCTGTCCCGACGGTTGATTGATAGGCATTGCGTGTTTTACCTTTTCTTTCTCAGAACTATTTTAGTAAAAATTTTAAAAACTTTTACTACTGCATGAAATCACTTAAGTTCGGCCTAGAAAAATTTTTTCATGAACATTATTATATATACAAGGCACTGAGCAGAACAATACACGCTAAGTTTTGTTCTTTCATGAGGTCATAATAAGTTAAATAACAGTCAATACATAAATGCAAAACTAAAAGTACACAGTTTTATTATTTTCTTTTCGTCGTAATGTAGTTTTTATAATCAGTCAACTTTTTTTTTGCTTTTAGATTTCGTTTGTTCCTTTTGTCTTTGGATCCAAAGTTTCTTGAAAATGTAGCCAAAACAATGCCAGCAGGAATATCGAAAAAGATGGGTATAATATAAGTAAAAAAAAAATTTTAACAATGAAATAATACAGGAGAATTCGTGGTTTACAATTTCTGGTTTTTTTCGAAATTGCTATGTGGCTTCTCCAACAATGTAATTGTAGGCTTTTCTTTCTTTTAAGTCCGTTTATCGTATACAGAAAAAGTGCAGGATGTTGTAAGTAAAGGTAGTCAGTCATACCATCATGACAAAATCCACCTCTTGGCAAACATATCTAAAATAGCTCTATAATGGCCGATGACACCCAACACTACGAAGAAATGCCAAAAAGTGTGCGAACAACCAAAATAGTCAACCCACCATAGAGATTTAAATGATTTGGCATGAGACGGACAGGAACTGCATTTGGAATGGGCTGTTGGCACCTCTCTAAAATGAATTTCCCTTTGCTTTGTGATGATTTCTAAATCAGTAGATAATTCGTAGTTTGTTGGAATGGTCTTATCAACCTGAACGTCAGATCTGAACCGTTCAGGAATGAACGAACCGTAAAATACCACACCAACCAAATACCAAACAACAGATTTGTATGTGACGGGGCTAAATAGCGTTGCAGCATAATGAAGATCAGTCAAAAATATCAAATGTAAAAACGACAATACACCCATAGTAGCCAGCAAAATGAAGAATCTAATTCTTAATGGCCTTGCTTCAGGTCTATCAAAGCGAGGCGACCAATTCATAAACACACCAAATACACCCAGCGCCAGAGAAATACTCATGTAAGTGTACATCGCCCAGTAACATGAATACATGGTAACAAACTCCGTTGTCAATATCGAAGCTGTAATTAAGATCGTAATACCGCTATAGTCGACACACGCAAATTTAGAACGTAGCTTCAAGAAGGACGTTCCGTTGAAAGTATGCCAAAACACGGAGCTTAGCATACATTTCAACGCAGCTGCCAAAAACATGAAAACAATCCATCTAGCCTGTGGTGGAACCTGGGAATTCCGCCAAACTTCAGACTGAGGGAAATCGTAAATTGCCAAGTAGATTATATAAATGGCTCCTAACAAATGAGACCAAATATTTGAAGTTTCATTATGCCAGCCGTACCAGTTAAAGATAGACAACAAAGATTTGGAATGGGTATTGTAAAACCTATAGCCATGGATTATGTATCTGTTTTCCCTCCATGGGAATGGCAACTGATAATAATGTAAATGTTGAGTTTCACCTAGACTATACGCTTTGCCATGGTTGTATGAGTTTATAAAAGACTTGATATCGGTAGTAGGATTCAAAGGTTCTTCAATGAGGATTTCCGTCTTTACCATGGATTTTCTCATTGGACCGCAATAGTCTTTCACGCTGGAAATATAATTGTTTTCCTCTTTGATTTTTGTATCATTGAGACGACTTGTTGGGGAACGTAACGAGGACTTCGCTTGAGAACATACAGTTGAAGATGAAGACACCAGTGAAGTGGATGTAGAAGCATTGTTAAGCTTGAAAGTAGCGACTGAATTCACCAAAGTGGCTGCATCTGAATCTCCCAGTGAAAACTGAGATTCTGTATTCAGAGACTTGCCACTGTTTCTTTTGTACACAGAACTTGTTACTTCCTTTTCTTTTGTTGGACGAATTATCTCCAAATCATCATACCGCCCACTTTCAGAGTGTTTAACACTTTCATCAATAGTTGAAAATGGATGAGGAACGAATTTTGAGTAGTTGTAATTATAGATGGATTTACCGGATTTTTTCACCTTCTGAAAATTGTCCACACCCTTCTGCTTTAGCCTTGATAGAGATCCCATGGGTGAGGGTATATACTGAGTTAAGCTTTTGCTTGACGAGTCCATCATGTACTTAATTTGATTGTCTGTTGGGATGTGAACTATTTTTCAGCTTATCTGCGTTGCAGCTTCTTCTTTGTCCACTTTACAATGGCTAAACTTTACCAGACGACAAAACAAGTGTAGAATTTGAATCAACTGTGTCCTAAAGAAAAAATAATGTCCAAAAACTCTTATTATAAAACGAGTAAACCACCACTTCGCTCGAATCGCCAAGCTTTCTAGATGTACACCCACGCTGTGTCACCTTATGACTATATACCTTATCCATCAACACTTTCTCCATTTCCTGCAGGGTAAAAAGAAAAGTGAAGTCACCCTGCACTATACGAGCTTCAGCCCATACCCCACACTAAAACATTTCTTTTTCTGCGGCATTTCTTTTTTTTTCGGTCCGTCCCTGTCCCTTCCCACGAGAAAGCGTAATGATCCTCGACCCTACCCCACTTCCCCACGCCAATTAAAACAGATAAAATTTCTTTTGATTTTTCGGATACGCTAATTTCGTAGCAATTTTGAATGACTAGACATTTGTTGGATAACTACATAGTCTCCCACCCACCAAGATCTGCACTGCCGTCCGTTAGTCGGAACACTATGTGCGGAATCATGTTGCCAAAAACAATCTCATTCGCTAGATTCGCGTATCTCGCCCGATTCAAATAGACGGGAGTACCGAATTTGTAGTCTTCGTTGGTCTCTCCGTATTTACTTAGATAAGGTGCAGCATAAAATGTACCTCTTTTGCCGTATGACAGATATATCGCATTTGTGCCGGTCATTAAGAAAACTCCGTAAGCGGAGGTGATTTCGCATCCATTTCTCATATGATCAGTACATTCCCCCTGTAAATAACCTTGCAGTGCTATGCTTTTTTGAATATGGCATTTTTGGCCACACAACAAGCATACTGCGATTTCGTATTTATCACATTTATTCGATATTTCATCATTATCAAGGGAAAATTTGGAAAGGTTCAATGGTAGTTCGATAAGCTGGATATGCTCTGGTGAAGGATATGCTCTTGTGTTTATGTTCTGCACCATGTCATATATTACTTGCTGAATTCTCAAATTATCATTACCATCATTATACCTTTCTATATTTTGTGTTAGTTCGTTGTAGAAAAAATCCTTCAAAAAGTGAGTTAAATTGGGTAATTTAAAATACCGGAAAATAAGCTCTATTTCACGCTGTTTGACGTCCATGAAATTATTGCTGCGGTTATTATTATTATCACCATCACCATCATCATCATACTGAATGTTGAATAATAAGAAGGTTCTTCTACAAAAAATGGACAATGACTCTAGTAATAGAGAGCATATAAAGTCTTTAATTTTCTCTAAACTTGTAAAATCAAACCGAACGTCGTCTGGTTTAAAGAGATCAACATACTTTTTAAAAGTATTGAATAGATATGAAAAGCTTGTCGATGGTTCCTCAGATCCGTTTGATGATATTTTGATTTTATTTCGACAGTCTTTGTAAAAGTTTACTCTCATCATATCTCTTGCAAGCAACAGTAGTAGTTGATGGAACCTTCTTTTGAACATTTCATAGATACATAGGTTAGGCGGTTGCGGGGTTTTTCCTCCATCAATATTATCAAAATTTTGACTCATATACAAAAGTAGATTCACATTATTACCCTTTATTAGAAACTCATTCCAATTCCATATTTTACGAGAGATTTCGCTGCTGAATGTTTTTGAATTAACAAATTTTTTGTAAATAAACGACTTTAGCTCACAAACTAAATGTAAGGTTAAAATGCACTGACTGGATATTCTTTCCATATTCACTATTTTTCCTTCCTTTTTGTGCGATCTTAATCTGAGCTCAGTATTTGAAATAGTATTAATAAAAACACTATTAACAACTTTATATGCATCTTCGATAGTCGTGACTTTTTTACCCTGAAGATCACCTAGAATCATCGCTGCTTTAATACAAATAGAGCTCATTGGGTCAAGGTTTTCTTCCGCTTCACTTCGCTTTTCAATACACATAAAAAACTGGCTCGAAGTTCTCTTATCTATATCATTTGTTTTTGGTAGAAATGAATTACTTAAGGAATTGCATACGGGACAATATATCAACCCTGAACCATACGATAATGGAATATTTTTTGTAGTTTGGTTTTGTATTCCGCGAATCGACTTCATATGGCCACTTAAACATTTGGTATGAGACCCATGCCCGCATGCTCTTAATACTGGTTCACAGCTAGTAAATTTCAATCTCGTTCCATCATCATCCTGGGGGTTTTCTTGGATTGCACTGTCTTTTGTTTGCTTACCACTGAACAGCGAATTTATTCTATTAACATCTGTAGGATTCGTAAAATCAATTCCATGATCACATATGTTCCGTTCTTGGTATGAAAAATAAACAAATACATCGTCATCCTTCGGCATCTTGCAAAATACGCAATCATCATCGCAGCAACTGTTGATTGTGTTACTACTATTCTCTGCATTTATTCTAGTGGGAGATAAACTAGGTGATGTGGTTCTGGGTGTACTAATATCGGAAGTATCTACACTATTGTTTTCCATGAATTTCATTTGCTGTTGAGCCAACTTCTTCATTAATTTTTTCTTTCTCAATCGAGCAAGATGTTTTTTCCTTTCAAATTCTTTATCCTTGTGGCTTTTATCTTCCTTTGTAGGCCACAATATTCCTGGTGTATATGACGTGGTTTGCTCCCTCAAATAACTGTTTACATTTACGTGAGGCGCTGTTTCCATTAAATACCTGAAAATTTCCCTAATCTTACCATGAGATTCCGAAAAATTATCCTTCAACAAACAGTAATACAGGATAGAACCAATGCTGTGGTAATGACAGAATTCTGTGTCCACAATTGCGTATTCATGCCACAGTATCCCCATAAATTCATTCAGATTATTAACCACGCATAAATGAATCAAATGAACCACTCTCGGCAATAAATTGTCATAATCATATTTTATAATGTGATCTAAAGTATTTTTCAAAAATAAACCAAAAGTATTCACTGATGATATTGAATACAGCCCAGAAAATAATGTATTCTTCAACAAATCTTTAACCTTTTTTGCTGGTACAAAAGTATCTTCATATTTCATTTTCTTCAAATTTGCCATATTCAGCCTGATATTTTTCTCTACATCATACCTCCTACTGGAAGACAACCCTATATAATAAGGATCAATCTCATCTTTATACTTTTCTTTCAACACGAAAATGCCATTGTCAGTCAAGCTTACAGGAGAAGTGTAATTGGCGTATTTTTCGAGATATATATCAAATGAAGGGTGCTTGGTGATATGTTCTGGAATACAGTTAACAATTTGTGCGTAAGAGCATGTATCAAAGCAAAGGGCATGAATTATTTCTGATTTGAACGTTCTCTCGAAGCCTTCCTTTGATGATTTCATGACCAATGATCTCACTTCAGTAAGCAATTGAATCAATAACAGAATGCATTCATTAACAACGGCTACAGTTGTTTCTGTATCAGGATAATCATACATAGGTACACCATTTGCCCAGTGCTTCAAACCCCACCTTGAGAGGTAAGTAACCATCAGTTCATCAGGATTGCACATTGCCATACTAAATTGCACATTGAAAATGTCACTAATATAAGTAAATTCTCGCATACTGTATTTTGTATACATCCGGGCCTGGTGAGTAATTGGAGTTCCGTTTCTTACCCAGAAACCGACGTTTATTTGCCCGATTAGGACTAGGGTTGACAAAGCAGATTCTGATATATATAAAGCCTTCTGCTTATCTTGAAAAACTTCGAAGAGATTAATGTAGTTTGTCAAAGAAGCAGGAATTGGCTCATATCTACCACATTGACTCCATTGAATAACAAATTTGAACAAATATGACATTGGATTGAAAAAATACTGTGTATTTACACCTACCTGGAAATTAATAGTCTCTGCGACATAATTGCATATCGTCTCTCTGACTGTAGACAAAGTCGCTTTGTTCGAATCATTTTCATTCGTTGATGCGTTATCAGGTGATATAGCTTTTCTAGAATTGGTTAGTGATTCAAATTCCCTGGTTTGAGCAACATCAAGTAGTTTAAGGACGATTTGCTTACGGAAAGCCGCATCTTTGACCAAAGATATACTACGTGTGTATCCATCTGTCATTATTAGTATTGATGAGAAAAAAAAATAAAATGCAGAAAAATCAAAGTTTTCAACCTCCACGTGTTCTTTAGTTTCCCTTTTCAATGGCAGCACGTTACTGAATTCAGAGAAGGACTCAATTATTGCGTTAAAAATTGCCTCATTTGAAAGTAGTTCTTCCGGAACAGTGTTCGCTGACATTATCGTACAAAGGTCTTTAAAGCAAATAATTGTCCTTCGATTTCGTATTGTTTCGGTGGGCAACTTAAAGCCATTGTATAAAGAGATGGGCAAATATGACATCAAGTCTTCTGGATTGAATGCCATGAGAGTAAAAGCAAATCTAATAGTTCGTTCAATGAATCCCGAGCTTATAGTCATATTTGCTATGCTGGGGTCTTGGAAAGTGTATTGCCCTAATATACTCATAAGAGTTACCTGACATTCTTTAGCATCTGATGCAACTGCATCATACAAGACCGATAGATAAACATCAATATATTGTGCGGCAAGAAACTTTCTGCTTTCATCCCTTAACGAGAATAATGACGCCATGATCTTTAACATTTTGAATTTAGATTTTTTTGAGAGGATATTAATAGAATTGATGATAATATATTGGAATCTAGATCCATAGAAATTGTAGAAATGGCTTACTGTGTTCGGCGAATGGGCTCTGATCAACCTTTCATTGTAATTAGTGAGTATTTTTGAAATTCTTTCGTCTTCAATGTTCTCTAATGACCAAGGTTTAAACCATGATTCATCACTATCTTCGTTAGATATTAAGAATCCACCTAATAAGTTAATCTTAGAAAAGTCAGGATTGGTATTTGTGGGAGATACTCTCATTTTAGAAAAATGGGAATACCAAACATCTAGCATGGAAATTCTAAGAGCATATTTATTTTGCAAAGACGTGGCCGCCTTAAAGCACAGAGAATATAACCAATCTGTTAAATCATCTGTTAACTTTCTCTTGAATATATCATCCGCTTTTCTTACATGAACTACTATGTTTTCCTTTTGAAACTCCTTGGCTATTTGATCTATTTCGAAAAAATTCTCACTTTGTAGCACAGTCACTACATCGTGTGAATCTTCTAAAGCCTTCGTTATTGAGATTGCATATTCAACCGGTGTATTCAAAATTCTTGTTATTGTAGATGCTAAATCCATGTAGTGTACGTTACACTCTTCTTCTTCGATTTGAATAGCCCACTCCATATGTGCTTCTTTTCTCGTATTGGACCAATTGTTATCAAAGAAAACAAAATTTTCATCATTGACCAATGGTTCACATTCGTGTTTTTCCATTATATCATCAGTAATGCTGTTTTGATTAGGATGCATTAGGGAGGATGCTTTTCTCTCGCTTGAATGGGCTTCTGCCTCCTCTTTGTATGAAACAGTTACATCAATTAAAAAATCCAGAACATAATTCAATAGGGAGATTACGTTTTCATCATCGGTTACGTTACTATTGTCGTTAGAAATAGGAATATTATTTAATTCGTTCTTGCACTTGAACGCGTCGCTTGGGTCATTAAAGGCAAAGGGGTCACCACAATGGCATATTCTGCCTTCTGGGCGCATTACCACTTTAGCAACATAAGAATGATTTACATGTTTTTCTTTATCGAAACAAAGCTCACATATTTCATACAATGGATTTGTGGAGCACGTAAAACAGTAATAAATTGTCTCAGAGGGGAAGCATAAACGCGTACACGCTGTTCCAATATGCATATTACCCACAGAGTGGTGGTCATTCTCGAACTCCAGGGTCCTCCACTTTCTTCCATTTAGTATGTCTCTGTACTTTTCGTTTTCCCAGGCTTCAGAATTGAGTATTGAAACGAGAGAGCGCCAGTTTATATCGTTATCACTATGCTTAAGGCGTAGATTTAAGGTTTTCCATAGTAAATAACTAGTGGTTTCGCTATATTCGCATTTCGCGAGTTTGGGGAGCTCGGTAAGAAAATCTCTTATATTGGTTATAGACAGGTCAGAATCTTCCATGCGTGCTTGTTAAGTAGCTATTAATTTAGTTAACGAATCTTACCTTTACTATCAGAGACGAGTAAATGATAATAATTAGAAAAAAAAGCCGGCTCTTTTTTTTAAAAAGCTTGAGCAACTTTTTTTTTTTATAGAGTTGTTAGTAATATGCCAAGCAATTGAAAGTATGAATGCGTTGATTATTGGGTTTCTCCCCACAGCTGTACATTGACGATGCTCTTTATTGATATCGCCTAAAAGTTCAACAAACGCCACTGGAAATTGCCGCCGTTGTCACCACAACGTGATAAGTGATGGTGTGCTTTTTGCACATCTAGTGAAGAAACGGGCAATTAGGATCTAGGACCAGTAACACTTGCCCCGCAAATATTATAACATGGGCCTTATGATTGCTCGGTTTGTTACATCTAACATCCTAAGAAGTGAGTGGCATGAATACGTAGCTATATGTAGATTGAAAATTGATGAGTCGAGTCATCACCTTCCTCTAAACGGGGGATAAATTTTGGCGGTATTTTCCCTAATTTTATTCTTCGTTATGTCAGCCATGTGAGACTAATTAATTCAAGTTTTGACTTACAATTGCGGCTTCGTCGGAAATCAGTATTACGTATAAACTGTGTACCATAAAATTGGCGTACTCGGTATTGTTTATACTAAGCCGGCCATTCTAGTGATTTCGCCTCTATAAATGGTTGTTATTCGAGTATAATATTTCAACCGCATCAAAGAAAGAGGTAGATAGCTTGCGTTCAACACCGTTCTTTTCTTTCCCCCTTAATTTAGCGCTTGGCGGTTATGCTATGGTGACAGTTAACTTTTTTAATTATAGGATGACTTGTCATATTGTTATATGCCGCATACTTATGTAAAGTAGTTATTGAGGTGGGGGTGAGCAGAGTAACGACAACGATGGAGTTCCGTAACTAACCAATGCTTAATGTTGGTAAGTAATAGCAAATATATATACTACATAGCTTTTGTTATATGCATCATTTTATACGATTCATGTTCGACCCTTTTGATAAAAGATGGGATTTTTAAATAAGTCGGTGGGTGATTTCGAATCATGAATAGTTGGCAGAGCAGGGGAAGTACGAGCTTCTAAAGGGTAAGATATTGTATTTCGGACGGAAGCAGCAGAAACATAACAGTATTGATAAATAAGGCATGTGGTCATCACTTTTTGGTTGGACATCAAGTAATGCCAAGAATAAAGAGTCACCAACAAAGGCCATAGTGCGGTTGAGGGAGCATATCAACCTTCTATCCAAAAAGCAATCGCATTTACGTACTCAAATTACAAATCAAGAGAATGAAGCTAGAATCTTTTTGACGAAGGGCAATAAAGTAATGGCGAAGAATGCACTTAAAAAGAAGAAGACAATCGAACAACTTTTAAGTAAGGTAGAAGGCACAATGGAGTCTATGGAACAGCAGCTATTCTCTATAGAAAGTGCAAACTTAAATCTAGAGACAATGAGGGCTATGCAGGAAGGTGCTAAGGCAATGAAAACTATTCACAGTGGCCTTGACATAGATAAAGTGGATGAAACTATGGACGAGATAAGGGAGCAAGTCGAATTAGGAGATGAAATAAGCGACGCTATATCCAGGCCTTTAATTACTGGGGCAAACGAGGTGGATGAAGATGAGCTGGACGAGGAATTGGACATGCTGGCTCAAGAAAATGCTAACCAAGAAACGTCCAAGATCGTTAATAATAATGTTAATGCGGCGCCTATCTCAGAGAACAAAGTCTCACTACCTAGTGTTCCAAGTAATAAAATTAAACAAAGTGAGAACTCTGTGAAGGACGGGGAAGAGGAAGAGGATGAAGAAGATGAAGATGAAAAAGCATTAAGAGAACTACAAGCAGAAATGGGGCTTTGAACGTGTTCTATGCGGTTTAGATGAAAGAAAAAAAAAAGGTGTTCTTACTTTCCATGTTCTGTATACGCTCTTTTATATACATGAAGTTCATAATGCTAAGTCATAATTAATAGTTTTTATTTTTTTGTTGTCTTTTTTTTTTGCGTTCATAGGTATAGAAGGGAATGTGCATTCATTATTTTTATCTGTTATTGCTATATTATTGTACAGAAAAGATGAGAGAAGGAAAAAAAATAAATAATCAAATATGTATCTTTTTTTCTTTTACTTTGCTTTTAATTGACTAAAACCCAAATAACGAAAAATACAAAGATTATAAAAAAAACCTTTGCGGCTAACCATCTATTACTCTTTATCCTGTCGAAGTATTTCAAAAGTTCCCTTTGAGCACCACTAATGTTTAAATCGATGTCGTCTACGTTTGCATCAATCCTTTGGATTACTTCGCCCTGTTCTTGAACCATGGAGGCCAGTTGTTGGAAGAGATTTCCCACTTCCTGGATTGTGGATTCTATTGTCTCCACCGCCCTATTTCTTTCTTGTAAGTAGACGTTATTGGATAACTGTCCCTCTTCCATTAACATTAGTTGAGAGTCGTTTTGAGGGAAAGACAGTTCTCCTTGGTTGGACGAGTTGTTATTCTTTTCTGAGGATTCATCTAGTAGTGAGGTCATGAATGGGTTGGAGTTGTTATACGTGGTCAAGTCCGCGGCGTGATTGCTTTGCGTTTGGTCATCAGCTGGTGCATGTCCAGTGTCGGTGGTTAGTTTTTGCCATCTGTCTTTGTTAGCCATTTCTAGTCGTTGCCTTTCCTCCAATACGTCTTTAAAACTTCCTGATATGTTTTTCATTTGCGTGTTTAAAAGATTTACGACATTTTTGGAGTGCTGTACGGCACTAGGTTGCTTAGAAGATTGATTTGATGTGTTGCCATTCACGTCGGTTTTCTTGAGCTGACTTAATTGCACTAAACTTTGTTCGATGGCATAAATCTTCCTTTTGATCAAAAATGATAGCTCGGCAATCTCTACAGGGTTGTCATTGAACATCGGTTTCCTTTTGGCCAGCACTGCTAATTTCGATAATAATTGTGCGGTGGATGAAATTTCGTGAGCTATGCCAGAAGCCTTTTTTTGAAACTCAGAGACACTTTTCCCATTGCCGGTTGTGTTGTTGGCAAAGTTTTCACTTTCTTTCTCTTGTAGACGTTCCCTCTGCTGTTCTCTAAAGTTTTTGTTTCTTTTCTTGTAACTCAACACACTTTGTTGAAATTCTGAAGTTCTATCCTTTATGTTCATGGGAGTTGTGTGGTATGGTGAAATGGTCGTTGGAAACAGAGGTGGAATAAAATATATACAGTAAAGAGTGGGTGATTTCCGTTCAAAGGTCTAACAGGAGCGTCGATGCGGCGGTAGGATTTTTTTTTTTTTTTCAATTTCTATATTGACATTATTATCATAATGATTGTTTCGAATATGCCCTTTCGCCTCGCCTCGATCAATAAACCTACCCGGATATTACAACAACATAATAATACACCTGTGAAGGTAAAGAAAGAGCATTTCTCTTTTTTTTATTTTTTTTTTTTTTTACTTTCTTTACATTAAAAAAAATATGAAGAGTGTAATAGGTAAGTATAAGTATTATTTAATCATTACAATTTAGCTTCAATAGTATAGAAGCGCACCACTTCATCAATGGCTTTAGCCACGTATTCCACGTTTCCTTGATTCAATCCAGCAATAGAAGCTCTACCTGAGGCAACCAAGTAAACTGCGTGGGTTTCTTCAAGTCGTTTAACCATTTGAGGAGTCAATCCTGTAAAGGAGAACATCCCGCATTGATTTACTATATGATCCCAGTTGCCAGGAGTGCCCAACTTGACTAAATGGTCTCTTAATGCGTGCCTCATTTTCGTAATTCTGGAGGACATGGTAACCATATCCTTGTGCCACTGTTCCGTTAATTCTGGCGTTTCCAACAGTTTAGCGACAATCTTAGCGCCGTAGGCGGGTGGGTTGGACACTTCACTACGAATGATTTTGGCCAATTGAGATGTAACAGCAGGCTTTATAGTTTTGTTTTGAGCTTGTTTTGTAAGTGCTAGATGGAAACAACCTACACGCTCACCGTACATACCGGCGTTCTTGGCAAAGGACTGACAGACAAAGACGGGAGAGACCGTTGAAAGCTTCTCCACACCTAGACGCACAGCATAGGCATCCTTGTCCAAATCTCCAGTGGCAAACCCTTGGTAGGCGGTGTCAAATAAGGCGATGTGGTTCTTTGAGGCGATAGCATCAACGATTTGAACCCATTGTTCACTAGTAGGGTCCAGACCAGTTGGGTTATGGGCGCAAGAGTGCAGAACGAAAATGGAGCCCTCTGGAGCTTTTTGAATAGCATTTAGAAAGCCGTTTAGGTCCAAAGACTTAGTTTCGTTGGCCCAGTAAGGGTAAGTCGCCGTTTTCAAGCCTTGATTCTCAAAAATGGCCATGTGGTTGGCCCAAGTAGGCTTAGACAAATAGACCAGTTTATCTGGGAAGAATTTTGAAAAAAACTTCGCAGATATATGAAGAGCACCCGTACCAGACAGTGATTGTACTGAGATTACTCTGTCTTCCTGAAAGGCATCGGATTGCGTACCGAAGATGATCTTGGCGGCGTTAGATGTCAAACTTGGCAGACCGGTAATACCGAGGTATTCATGGTTGTAGGAGCTGTCGTTATGAATTAGCTTTTCGGCGGCTTTAACACTTGGCAAGACCCATGGTTTACCGTTGTCGTCTCTGTAGGCCCCGATACCCAAGTCGACCTTGGTAGCACGTTGATCTTGCCCGTACCTTTGCTTAATACCAAAAAGGGCATCAGGGGGCAGCAATTCGATGTTATTGAACAGAGTGGCAGACATTATCGCTCTTGTGTTCTTGTATTCCTGTGTTCTTTTGTTCATTAGAATTTGGACGGTTGCGCTTTCCCTTCTTAAAGTATCCACATACGTTTATATACCGACGTGCAAGGCGACAAGGTAAATGAGGCCGATCACGCTGACTCACTCGGTCCGACTCTCGGCGATCGTTATTCACGAAGACGAAAGATAGCCATTTCCAGTGGTGACCATTAGTATTGACAATATGTACATCGCATTAAACAGTAAGAAAACATTAATATTCCGTCAGGAATTCCTGTAAATTGCTCTTACTACAAACCTGCAATGCCCATATCATCATATTCAAAGTAAAAATTTCATTTTCCGTAATTATTCTTATCTTTGGGTGCTTTGTGGCAGCTACTGGAGTAATTGTGTATAATAGATGCCACTAGTGCAGTTAAATGAAATATCCTACATTGAGAGTTTAAAAAATTGCCTCCTTGTATGTTTCTTGTAAATAATGATTTTATGTCCTTCTAGCGTAGTAACCCTAAACCATCAGCGGCTATTATTAACATTGTTACCCTGACAGTGCTTTTTTATTTCAAGAAAAATTTTCCTTTAGATTCTCTCGCCTATATAAACACTTTGAAACTCTCATCGTCGTGCATTTAACTTCTATGGTAAACTTCTTTTCCCATTCAAGTTTCTCTTTGCTTATTTGTAAAAAAAAAAGTAACCATAGTCTCGTGCTAGTTCGGTACTATACAGGGAAGGGAAGTCACTCGCATACGTGTGTGTGCATTTCTTGCTATTGCTGCTTAGCTTCTCTAAAACACTGGGCTAGCGTTTTTCAACGCTCGAGAGGCAGAGTCTCAAGGAGCCTCCAATGGGCCTCACGTATTCATCTAGATGGCGCTTCGGACAACGGCATCACATAAGAGATGCAGCTCCTGACTTCTCCTCTGATCTTCGTGATCAGAGTTTTGAGTCGTCAGACTACGAGCAGTTTCTCTTAGTCGTTGCATCGGGTGCTGTTGCCTTAACGATGTGTATATGGGGTTCGGGGGCTGTTGCCATGATATATATGGATGAGACAGAAGTGGCCCCGTTGACGAGTTTAACTTAGATTAAGTAGGACGCATGATCTTGAGCTCTTTTCCTATACTTTGTCCTATGGCCAGCTTTCTCCTTATTACGAAGAGATTGCGGGATGTGGGTGCAGAGTGGGAAAATCTGAGTTCGGTCATCTTTGTTGTTCGTCCTACCGCAGTATATTCCTAAACACTATGAAATGACCCTAGTTGGTCCATGATCATTTGGGTAAAACCATACTGCAGACATCTCTATAATTCACATATTCACATCTTGTCCTCTCGCAGAAGAGGAAGGCCTTTGACGTAGAAAATTAAGTAAATCGTATACGTTTACGTATATACACTTGTATTCAGCTATATATGTTGTTTCTGTTCTTCTCATAAAATGTACCCTACTTAGTGGTGGAATAAACGAATTGGGTTCTCCACGTAGACGATATCAAATGAATCCGCCGCTTGGAAGACAACTTTGTCCATGACAGACCCCGAAGGAGCCGTGATGAACTTTACACCAGACTGCACAGCTCTATAAACGTTGTCTGGGAAGGGAAAGAACGCATCGGATGATAACGATACATTGTTTAATTTGCTTAACCATTCTAGTCTTTCTTCTTTGGTGAAAGGTTCAGGGACTTCTTCAAATTTGCTTTCGTAATCCACCTTTTCCGGGCCTTCTATTCTTTGCCCTGTAACAAAAAGATCAATCGCATTCGACTTGTCCGCTCTCTTAATTCCCTTGGCCCACTTCATGTTCAAAACCTTTGGATGTTGTCTCAACCACCAGTTGTCCGTCTTGTCACCAGCTAATCTGGTACAGTGTATACGCGATTGTTGGCCGGCCCCAAGCCCCACAACCATACCATTCTTTGCGTAGCAAACAGAATTTGATTGTGTGTATTTTAAAACCAGCGTAGCAACAGTTAGATCGATAACGGCTTGCTCGGTAAGTGCTTTGTTTTTGGAGACAATTTCTTTGAAAGTGGATTGGTTTATGATCGCATCGTTTCTCTTTTGTTGTAACGTTACGCCAAAAACCTCTCGGGATTCCATTTGGCCAGGAACATAGTTTGGATCGATTTGTAAAATACAGTATTTTCCGTTTTTCTTCTTAGATAGTATATTCAATGCCTCTGGTTCATACCCTGGAGCAATAACACCATCGGAAACTTCTTTAGAGATGATTTTTGCAGTGGCGACATCTACAATATTGGACAATGCAATGAAATCACCAAAGGATGACATCCTATCTGCACCACGGGCCCTAGCGTATGCGCATGCCAATGGTGATAAATCCTCCATATCATTCACAAAATAAACTTGTCTTTCCACATCGGATAATGGAAGTCCCACAGCAGCACCTGCTGGAGAAACGTGCTTGAACGATGCTGCCGCAGGCAAGTTCAATGATGCAGATAACTCTTTCACTAAGGGCCATGAGTTCAAGGCATCCAAAAGATTTATATATCCTGGTGTACCGCAGAGCACTTTGAAGGGCAACTCCTCCTGCTGAGTGATATAAGCTTGTGCAGGTCTTTGGTGGGGATTACAACCATATCTTAGCGGTAATTGGGCTTTCCCTTCGGAGTACTGTTTCCTGAAAAAGTCAGAAATGGCCGCATCATAATCGGCCGTATGTTCAAACGCCTTAAGTGCAAATCTATTTCTTAAATCCTGAGAAATTTCACCGTCCTTAGACAGGTCTTGCAGAAAGATAGAATAGTCATTAGGGTCTGAAAGAATAGTCACTCTGGAATGGTTCTTTGCGGCTGCTCTCAACAAAGTCACACCGCCAATGTCGATCTCCTCTACAGCTTCTTGAACTGTAACACCAATTTTAGCCACAGTTTCTTTGAACGGATATAGATTACATACAACAAAATCCACCTTATCAATGTGCTGCTCTTTTAAATCTTTTTCATCGCCCTCTAAATTTCTGGCAAGAATACCTGCATGCACAGCAGGGTGAAGAGTCTTGACTCTACCCCCTAGCATTTCTGGTGCATGCGTAATTGAAGAAACATCGTCGACCGGAAAACCAGCTTCTCTGACCATGTTGGCCGTACCACCGGATGCTAGGATACGAACATTGTTCTCTACCAATCCCTTGGCTAAGTCTAATAAACCTGTCTTATCATAAACTGACAAGATCGCAGTCTTGGTATATTTGCCCATTTTTAGCTCTTTTGTTTTTTGTCCCTATTTATGGTATATTTGGATTCTTTGTTTGGAATGGGGTATTGATTAGATCTTGAATGTTATCTAATCGCTAAAAAGAGCAAGAAAAAAACACAAATGCTGAAAACTGGAAAAAAGGACGATCTATTTGCCAATTATTAAGGCTTATTCTTAAAGTGGAAATAGCCCTCTCTTTTGCTTTTCTTGAGTTTTATCTAATGGCTCTAATAAGGAAAAACGGGAAGAAAAGGAAAGAAAAAAAATACAAGAAAATAAGGTGCGACTAAAAAGAACATGGTGTTAATTTATGCGGCGGAGAAATTTACTTGAGCGTAAAGATATTATATATAAGTATTATGGTAGTGCCACCACCTATGTAAGCTGCTAGCATTGGTATACGTAGAACAATTAGGACTCCCTCGTCCGCTCCTTGATACAGGTAGATAAGTTCTGCCTGAGGGGAGGATTGAGAAGAGGGGGTAGGGGTTTGCTTGATAGCAGAATAAAAGTACAGCTCTAGGTCTATAAAAAAAAAAATTGGTTAAAGAAAAAATATACAGGTTTGTATATAGAATCATTAATTAAAAAGATAATAGTATAAAACACATCAGATAAACAAAAGTTTGCCCAATAAAATTATATTTTCCATCAACCAGCTTATTTTCTGTATCTCCACAAGGACAAAGTGTTTTGTCTCTTCCAGGTCTTTCTTCTACCAGCCTTGGTGTTGTTGAATTTGTGACCCTTGTTGATACCTCTGGATTTCTTACCAGTGGCAGTCAAACCTCTAGCTTCACGGTGCTTGTGAACTGGGTCACAGATCCAGTTGTAACGAGCATCTCTTCTGATAGCCTTGTGTTGAGGGTCGACCAAGATAACTTCGAAGTACTTGTAAGTAGAATCTTGGTTAACCCAGTAGGAGTTCAAGACTCTCAAGTTAGCGGCACGACGACCAACTCTTTCTTCAGCGGTAGCTCTCAAGGATCTTTGGTATTTCAATTCATTGACACCTTGGTTAGTTGGCTTACCGTAAGTAGCACCCTTTGGAACAGGTCTCTTTCTGTTACCACGTCTAACTCTGACACGGTAGATAACGAAACCTTGCTTAGCTTTGTAACCCAATCTTCTAGCCTTGTCTGGTCTAGTTGGTCTAGCGGCTCTGTGAATGACATTCTTTTGTCTGTATTCCCAGACTCTGACTCTTTGCAAGAATCTCAAAACATCAGATTGCTTCTTTCTTTGCAATTCTTCCAAATATTTGTAGGCACCCATTGCTGATTTATTTGTTTGATCGTGGTTTTCTTAGATTGTAAAAGAATTACTTAAGGATAGGGAAAGAAACGTGAGAAATAGCAGTTAAATGTACCGGTGGTAAAAATGCAATGCCATCATTCTTTGTTACCAAGCAAAAGTGAGAAATCTTGAAAAATTTTAGCACCTTTGAAAATTTTGCGTCAGCTCCAAGAAATTTCAGAAAATATATTCGACAGCTTTAAATCCGTACATTTATCAAAAAAAGAATATAATATCATGTTTGACGATGTATGCTATGTAAATCATGTCATAATACGCATCAATTGATACTACAAATGCATCTCGGATAGAGACATTGTCATGATAATCGCAACACATGTCGCACCTGGTGCATGTTCTGAACCTTAACACTAAATATTTAAACGTCATGTAGGGTGCGAGTCCATCTCATTCTTGCCCAATAAATTTTAGAAACACCCTCTTATGAAGGGCGGCAAAACATATTAAGTAAGTGTCGATTGTTAAACACTTCCCCTTTTTTTATGCATAGTAAAAGGTACAAAGAAAATAGCGTACCGTCCTTAAATCAATATAGAAATATAATGAAAAAATAAGTGCTTTGATAAGAATATCTTGAATACAAATTAAGAAGTGTATATTTATAGATATTTTCGTTTCAGCTTGTGTCTGTGTGTGGCCTTATATGTAATATATGAGATGGAAGGTGAACAAATTATGGAGTATGTTCAAGAGACACCGATCATTCCAAAAAGGATTATCCATTATTCGATTCCAAAACAAATGATCACAAAGCCCGCTCCCCATGTCGAGATGACGTTGGTAGCTAATACTTTTCGGGACATGGACTTGCCGCAGCATCCGGTTATCCATGATTGTTGGCAAAATAAAGAGTACTCAACTCAAAGATATTCAGGAAATGTGGCTCAACAGAGATTAAGTTTTGAGGAACATCCAAATGAAGAGTGTCAAAATTCTGTTGGGTTAATCAAGAGAGTGAGTACTTTCTTTAAAAAGAGGCCATTGTCTCGAAAGAATAGCATAAAGTCAATCGGTGACGTAAAATCGGAGGCACGTAACCGGGGAGAAGGCCTCCTGGGTGAAGTTGATAATCTTAACGAGCAGAATGTCCGAGAAAACCTGACTAGTGAACATGAAAAGAGTCCTGAAGGAGATTCCAAAAGGTATGGCCTGTTCTCCTTTGAAGAGACCCCCCCTATACAAGTGTTGGAGCAGGGCAATATCAATTCTGAGCTTTCTTCATTTAAAAACACTTCTTTGGCGGAAAACAAACGCTCTTCTGACAGCTTCGTTTCGTTAAAACCGGGTGAAGATGAACATAGCCCTTTAGAGATTAGTACGTGTGGTAATTTGACTGAAAGAGAGGATTTGCAATCTGGCGAAGAACGGTTTGACTCAGCAGCCCAAAATATAAAGGTAGCTTCGATGAAGGAAAAAAAAAAAATCTTCAAAGGGAACAAAACAGATTAATCACTGAGATTATACGCCTCGAAAACATACTAAATAAGCATAGGAAGGCTGAAGCTAAGAATAATATTAACAAACTTGAAAAGAAGTTGAGTGAAACAGATGGTTTTACATCTGTAAACACATCAGTTCCAGTAACTCCTATTATGCCGGTCTTAAATACGAGAACTTCTTATCCCAATATCGACTTTCATGGTACTAAGGTTTCTGATGTTCTAGATGCCTTTGAATTTGAAAAGCATGATGATCCCTTAAGGGATAAATGGAACACTTTACAGTTTTTGGAAAAGAGCTTTGAATCTAAATTTGAATCTGCATCAGAGTTAATCCAAGGAGGCGAGCTAGCTGCTATTAAAGAAAGAAATTTTCAATTAGCCAAACTAAATAATCTTTGCTTTCGGGTACGAGAGTCCATCAAAAGAAGACAAGACCTGGAGAAAAAGTTAAGAACTTTATCGCAGGACACTGACAACGAATTGCTTTTTCTGATGTTGGAAAATGAGAGAAGAAAGAAAAGTTCAGTGATAATAGAGTTTCTTTCTGAGATAATCAGAGAGAAATCCAAAAGATTAACTGCAGAAGAGCAAGGCTTTGTAAATCAAAATGAAGTAAAACCCCTCATTCTGGACCTTTCTGCACGGATAAATAGATTGAATTCTATTCTAGAAACAAAAAATACTTGTATTAGAAGATTAAGTAATCAATAAGTAGTTAAATTTTCATAAATTATTACTTTCTTACATGTTAGTTGGCGCGTCGTCTGGCTGAAAATTTTACGCGTCATAAACCCTTAACTTTTCCACACATTATTCCTTACTGCTAAGCGCATTGCTCACTTGAAAGTAAATTATCTACAAAGTTACATTATCAAAAGGCCTTAGAAACACACCTAAAGTCTTACAGTATCACAATATGAGTCATATTGAACAGGAAGAAAGGAAGAGGTTTTTTAACGATGACCTTGACACTTCAGAAACATCGTTAAACTTCAAATCTGAGAATAAAGAGTCGTTTTTATTTGCAAATAGTCATAATGATGATGATGATGATGTTGTTGTATCAGTGAGTGATACAACAGAAGGAGAGGGAGACCGATCTATTGTGCCAGTCAGGCGAGAAATAGAAGAAGAAGGCCAGAATCAGTTTATTACAGAGCTTTTAAGGATTATTCCAGAAATGCCAAAGGATCTTGTGATGGAACTTAATGAAAAATTCGGCAGTCAGGAGGAAGGGCTCTCTTTAGCATTATCACATTACTTTGATCACAATAGCGGGACGTCTATCAGCAAAATACCGTCTTCCCCGAATCAACTAAATACACTCTCAGATACCTCAAATTCAACCTTGTCCCCATCTTCATTCCATCCTAAAAGAAGAAGAATATACGGGTTCAGAAACCAAACACGATTAGAAGATAAAGTTACTTGGAAAAGATTTATAGGTGCTTTGCAAGTCACTGGTATGGCTACCAGACCCACCGTCAGGCCCTTGAAGTACGGCTCTCAGATGAAGCTAAAGAGATCAAGTGAAGAGATTTCTGCTACTAAAGTATATGACTCACGTGGTAGAAAGAAAGCGTCCATGGCTAGTTTGGTAAGAATTTTTGATATCCAATATGATAGAGAAATTGGCAGAGTTTCGGAAGACATTGCTCAAATACTATACCCTCTTTTAAGTTCACACGAAATAAGTTTTGAAGTTACATTGATTTTTTGTGATAATAAACGGTTGAGTATAGGTGATAGCTTTATTCTACAATTGGATTGCTTTTTAACATCTCTCATTTTTGAGGAACGTAATGATGGAGAATCCTTGATGAAAAGAAGACGTACAGAGGGAGGAAATAAAAGAGAGAAAGACAATGGAAATTTTGGAAGAACATTGACTGAAACTGATGAAGAGCTAGAAAGCCGCTCGAAAAGACTGGCTCTACTAAAGTTATTTGATAAATTGAGGCTAAAGCCTATTTTGGACGAGCAGAAGGCATTAGAAAAGCATAAAATAGAGCTTAATAGTGACCCCGAAATCATTGATTTAGATAACGACGAGATTTGCTCTAATCAAGTGACTGAAGTCCATAACAATCTCCGAGATACTCAGCACGAAGAAGAAACAATGAACTTGAATCAATTGAAAACATTTTATAAGGCCGCACAATCATCAGAATCTTTAAAAAGTTTGCCTGAAACAGAACCTTCTCGCGATGTCTTCAAGCTAGAACTAAGAAATTATCAAAAGCAAGGTCTTACTTGGATGCTAAGGAGGGAGCAAGAGTTTGCCAAAGCAGCCTCTGATGGTGAGGCTTCAGAAACGGGTGCTAATATGATAAACCCATTATGGAAGCAGTTCAAATGGCCAAATGATATGTCGTGGGCAGCTCAAAATTTGCAGCAGGACCATGTAAACGTTGAAGATGGCATATTCTTTTATGCGAACTTACATTCTGGTGAATTTTCGCTAGCAAAACCTATATTAAAAACTATGATAAAGGGTGGCATATTATCAGATGAAATGGGGTTGGGTAAAACAGTGGCAGCGTATTCTTTAGTTTTATCTTGTCCTCACGATAGTGATGTTGTTGACAAGAAACTGTTTGATATTGAGAACACAGCAGTCTCAGATAATCTTCCAAGCACTTGGCAAGATAATAAGAAACCATATGCTTCAAAAACAACGCTAATCGTGGTCCCAATGTCTTTGTTAACGCAGTGGAGTAACGAGTTTACAAAAGCTAATAATTCCCCCGATATGTATCATGAGGTGTATTATGGTGGGAATGTTTCCAGTTTGAAAACCCTATTAACCAAGACAAAAACCCCTCCAACTGTAGTCCTTACTACATATGGTATTGTTCAAAATGAATGGACTAAACATTCCAAGGGAAGGATGACAGATGAGGACGTCAATATATCTTCAGGCTTATTTTCTGTCAATTTTTATCGCATAATAATCGACGAGGGTCATAACATTAGAAACAGAACGACAGTTACATCTAAAGCAGTCATGGCTTTACAAGGCAAATGTAAATGGGTTTTAACAGGAACACCAATTATTAACAGGCTTGACGATTTATACAGTCTGGTTAAGTTTTTAGAGTTAGATCCCTGGCGGCAAATTAATTACTGGAAGACCTTTGTATCAACGCCTTTTGAGAGTAAAAATTACAAACAAGCATTTGATGTGGTGAATGCAATTCTGGAACCCGTATTGTTAAGAAGGACAAAACAAATGAAAGATAAAGATGGTAAGCCATTAGTAGAGTTGCCACCAAAGGAGGTCGTTATTAAAAGACTTCCCTTCAGTAAATCTCAAGATCTTCTATACAAGTTTCTGTTGGATAAGGCTGAAGTTTCTGTTAAATCGGGTATTGCACGCGGTGATTTATTGAAAAAGTACTCCACTATCCTTGTCCATATTTTAAGATTGAGGCAAGTCTGTTGCCATCCCGGTCTTATTGGGAGTCAAGATGAGAACGATGAGGATTTATCTAAAAATAATAAATTGGTTACGGAACAAACGGTGGAGCTTGACTCTTTAATGCGTGTTGTTTCCGAGAGATTCGATAACTCATTTTCTAAGGAGGAATTAGATGCAATGATACAAAGATTAAAAGTTAAATATCCAGACAATAAATCGTTTCAGTCCTTAGAGTGCTCCATCTGCACAACGGAACCTATGGATTTGGACAAGGCTTTATTTACAGAATGCGGCCACAGTTTTTGTGAGAAATGTTTATTTGAATATATTGAGTTTCAGAACAGTAAGAATTTGGGTTTAAAGTGCCCCAATTGCCGTAACCAAATAGACGCTTGTCGGTTGTTGGCATTGGTACAAACGAATAGCAACTCGAAAAATTTGGAATTCAAACCATATTCACCAGCCTCCAAATCAAGCAAAATCACTGCTTTATTGAAGGAGCTTCAATTGCTACAGGATAGTTCGGCAGGCGAACAAGTTGTCATTTTTTCCCAATTTTCTACATACTTGGATATCCTGGAGAAAGAGCTAACTCATACTTTCTCAAAAGATGTTGCAAAAATTTATAAATTCGATGGACGTCTCTCATTAAAAGAAAGAACTAGTGTATTAGCAGATTTTGCCGTTAAAGACTATAGCAGGCAAAAAATCCTATTACTCTCGCTGAAGGCTGGTGGCGTGGGTTTGAATCTAACGTGTGCTTCCCACGCTTATATGATGGACCCATGGTGGTCGCCCAGTATGGAAGATCAGGCAATCGATAGACTGCATAGAATTGGCCAGACAAACAGCGTCAAAGTTATGAGATTTATCATACAAGATAGCATAGAAGAAAAAATGCTACGCATTCAAGAAAAGAAGAGAACCATCGGTGAGGCCATGGACACAGACGAAGACGAGAGAAGAAAAAGGAGAATTGAAGAAATCCAGATGCTGTTTGAATAGTCATACCACATACTCATATATAAAGACTTTATTTATTATTATTTTCAACCCGAAAGAACTAATTATTCTTCAGCTACTTCATGCAACTTCTATTATCTTCCTTTTCCGTTACCCGTATTTTTAAGTTGCAATTATTAAAAAAACAATTAAGAAAATAAAACAGCGCCATAAGGCATGGACGATAGAAATACGAAGACGAAGAAAATCATCATCAGTCGGGATCAAATAAGAGATAATTTTGAAAATCGAAAGTTTTCATTATGACAGAAAGTGTAGGTGGAAATAAACTAGTAGATTTTTTGGTAAATGTTCAATCCATTTTGAATGCTGCCTCTGTGAAATGTCATGTAGTAGATGAAAGTTTTCCAGCCAAGTTCTTTGAGAAAAATCCGGATAAGATATATGAATCATATTGTAAATTCATTAAAAATAGAAGTAACTCTGAAGGTTTGATACGTAATGAAGATAAATTAGTTTTGACAACTATCAATAAGAGGTTTGAAAATGGAGAGTACGAACCCATACAAGGTGGGTTTTATAAGCTGTATCACGACATTAAGCTGGTTTGTACAATCCTCATTCACTTTTATCCTCAGGGTACAAGAAACTACCAATTAGTCGACAAGTTCTACAAATTTTCTTCAGAGCTTTTATTACGAGAATGTTGTAGGATAGGAATTGCTCTAACGCAAACTAATAATATTAAATCAAGAAGTGGTAAGTTGTTGAGCGGAAACGAGATGGATGAATACGACGATGACGATGCAACAGAACTAGACAAAATAATCTCTTATGATTTTATTAAGATTTCTATGAATTACACAGTGCCGATTTCTCAAACATATCAGATAAGAACGAAGGATATGGACCTTTTTTCTTCGATAATTTCTAAATCTAATCTTGACAAAAGACCTCATGAACTTCCTAATACAAACTTCAAAATAAACAACGTCTTACCTCAAACTGATATAGAAAACGAAGCTCCAAGATTAGGATTTGTAGGCGCTAATACTAGTAATATTCCGGACCCTACGTTACCACCAACTGAAATGATGACTAGATTTTTGCATCCAAATTGGTATGCTTTACCTACAACCGTCTGGCTAAAATATGGTAATTATAATTCTTGGGCACCTTCCTTTAATGAAAACGGCACCGTTGTGGATTCGACAACAAGGGGTCTTATTTGGCTTGAAAGAATTGGTTATATGGACTTGTATGAAAAAAATGAAAAGAAAGTAAAACAAGAAGAATTACTGAACACGAATGAAGAAGGCATAAACAGGAAGCAGAACGATGAAAACAACAAAAATGTTGACGGCAAAAGCAATGGCGTTCAGGACGATGGTGGTGATAATGATAATGATGCGACTATCGCTTCTGCAAATTCAGAGAGTACTGAGAATAAGGAACAATTCATAATCAAGCTTCAAAACTTATATAATTGGACACCATCTAATTACATTGGAGATGACGAAATTGAGAACTTTCGAAATGGCACACCAGATAAGTTGGTTTCAGACTCTCTCTTAAAACTTAAAAGACTTAGAAAGGAGAGGATTTTAAATAAAGTTTTGAAGCCTACTACGGAGGAACGAGAATTATACTTCAAAGTGAAAAGAATACTAAAGGAGGTTATCTTAGCAAAGAAGGTTTCCAAGGTTCCTATAAACAATGTAAGGGCCTTTCCAGTATTACAAACAAACTATAATGGTAGCATACCTGTGGTAAGGGCGCAACCAGGTCGTAAACGGAAACACAAGAAATAAATAGTGTCAGCGGTAGTGGAATCAAAGATAAATAATGAATTATCTTTGTTTTAGTTTCATGAAAGCTCATCAAGTCTTTTTTGACTAATGTATGTTTATATTTTGATATTAGATAAAGTATGCATTTGTTCTGAAGGCTATGCATACGTAAGTATATACTTGGGTTGTATTATGCAGAATAAAGAAATGAGAGAAAACAAGAATCGAGAGAAAACGACACACTTGACAATAAATAGGTTCCATTAAAAATGGATGTCGGCACCTAAGAGATAGGAAATCACCAAATAGCAATTCAAGCTCCCGATTAAAGCCCATACGAAAACAGAGGTATAGGTCAACAAACGACTGTTAGTAAAATCAACTATTTTACTGTGCTTGGAGTTCAATGGAGTGGTTTCATCAGCAATGGCGTTAACATCGGCAGGTGCTCTTACCACACCATTTTCGTCATGAACAACCATCAACTTTCTATTTGCGGTAAAATAAATTAAAGGAGCGGATACGATTGGTAAAATTAAGGACAAGACCACTTGAGAAAAATTCAAAATATCTGAAATTCCCTTTTCCCCCATGGTTAAAGTAACAAATAAACATGGTACAATGGCAATCAATCTGGTGCACAATCTTGTGGCCCAAGGTGGTAAAGACCACTGTAAAAATCCCTCAGAAACGATTTGCCCGGCAAGTGTACAGATGATACCGGCAGATTGACCAGAACATAACATGGCCAATGCAAAGATTAACCCTGCCGCAGGAGATATGTAGTGGACCAGTAATTTGTAAATAGATAACAAATCAGCATCCTCTGCCTCAGGTTGGCCTGATAAAGTAGCACCTGCAACAATTAAAATAGCGGAATTAACAAAGGTGGCAATTAAGAACAAAGAAATGATTAGTTCAGCGTACGCATAGTTTAACGTATATTTTATAGCGCTTAAACTTGGGCGGGCATTAACCTTACCGTATTTCTTCAAATCGTAATCGTGCAATCTTGGTTTAACAATGGATGAGCCCAAGTATAATGAATGAGGCATCACAGTGGCACCTAAGATACCCAATGAAATGTAAAGAGCTTGTTGTTCCTTAAAAATGATATTTGAAGGCAAAAACCCTTTAAACAATTCAGCTTTGTCTGGGATTGAAACTTTAAACAGCTCCAAAACAAAGCAAATGCAAGTTCCAATGACCAAAATCCCAACGCCAAATTCGAAAACCCTAACTTTTTTTAAGGACTGGCCGTTTGGTGTGTAGAACATTAAAATTACCAAAACATCTAGCACCGTTAATAAGACACCCCAAGTTAGTGGTATTTTGAAAAGAATTTGTAAAGCGATGGCAGTGCCTACAACCTCGGCCAGATCAGTAGCAATGATTGCCACTTCAGCGAAAAGGTAAAGGGTATAGTTTAGCTTTTTAGGCAAATTATGACGACAGTTTTCAGCCAAATCATAGCCAGTGATAGTACCCAGCTTCACACAGAGACATTGCAAAAGTACGGCAAAAATGTTGGATATAAAAATAGAGAATAATAAGGTATATTTGTATTGAGCACCACCGGAAACACTAGTGGCATAATTTCCTGGGTCCATATAAGCCACACTGACTAATATCCCTGGCCCAATAAATTTGGCAAATTTTTGAAGAATCTGCATATAAGATCGCATTTTTTTTCTCTTGTGATGCTACTACTGTTATCAATTAGCTTGGAAGAACGATATATTTAAAGGAGTTCAGAAGGAAATAATAGTTTGGGTATGACAACTGAAAAAAAAAATGAACTAATATATAAAGGAACCCCGTATATTTATGTGGAGTGATCTTTGTCTTCTAGCTCCTTTGAAATAAATATTCAATTATGCAACCTCACAGAATCAGATGAATGAGATATATACAGTATAAATACCTTTAGTCGCATGACAACAGGATGTCGTAACAATGCAATATTAGAGCATTTTTAAGTTGACCCAAAACGGAAATTTCAAGGTGCGGAAACTGGAAGAGAGGCAGGGCGGGCAACAGGGTGCGGTTACCATGAGTTACAAACAATGGTCTATTATGAAGTAATCTATTGTGCTGAGTGGTGATAGTGCACCCGATCATCAGGGGCTGTCTGGCGTGAAGAGGCACCATTCATTTGTCGTGGCTTCAATGTGTCCCGGTTTCTTCACATGCGCTCGCAAGGCTTGCAAAAGACTGGAAGAAGGGCTTGTGGCATCGTCCCTCGATCGTAACCACAGAGTTTCTTTGGCAAAGTTATCGCTGTCATGCTTAACAATTTTTTCATTCTTCAGGGTATAGACGTAGTTGTTGGTATACTCGGAAAAATGCATGAGTTTCGGCCTTGTTTTGTGCATGCAGGATGCTTTCTTTATATAATTATCAGTTACTTTTTTTTTCGAATTTCGTGGAATGGTCATGTCCACGGTATTGTTTCTTTTACCGTAGGTTTGCTGAAGCTTTATTAGTTCCTTTTTTTCTGTATTTGAAAGCTGTCTTTCGTTGGGCATTCCCCTTTTATTGGCATCTCCACAGCTAGTACGTTTGGCCTCAAGTAAGTTTTCGCTCAGTTTCTTGTTGACGTTTCTTATTTTTGTGATCATAAAAGGATTAGAAATAGAAGCGTCCTTAGAAAGTTCTAAATCCTCGTTCTCTGGAATAGTTTCTATATAGTTATAAGTTAATGACGAGGGTAATGTTGAGGATCCAGCTCCTGCTACTTCACTATTTTCGCTTAGTTCTTGTTGGAAATTATGTCGCCAATTAGTACTGTCCTCGGAAGCCATAGACCCGGAACTCGAGCTTCTATAACTTGAAATGGTCAGCTGAGTTTGTTCGTCAAGAGCTTTATCCTCGCTAAATTTTGTAGGTGAAGGAGTAGCAGCGACAATGGTCGTATTCTCTAAGTTTGCTTCATCGTAAAAAGTTGGTACTATCAAATCTGAGTTTTTTTGTGGGATGTCAGTCTTGTCTTTACCACTAACAGCACCACAGCCCTTTGATATTTCATTCTCTGCGTCGGGTGTAGGTATCACCAGTGCGGGAGAAGTTTTTTCGTTGATAGAAGGCTGAACATGTTTATCTCCCAGCATATTTGTTTCGATGCCAATTCTCTCCTCCAATAACAACTTTAACTTATTCTCTATCTTCTTAAATATCACTTCAAAACTTTTGATCATCACGTCATTTTTCTCTGGTTCGATATTTACGTCAAGAAGCTTTGTATCGCAATTTAAATTAATAAACCAAACCATAGGATCTAGTAAAGAGAAATCTCTATAGATTGACGATAGTAACTTAGAAATAGTCTTCCCCGTCTCCAAGTTCAAAGATAGCGCTCTCTCATTAACAGATAAAAATTTAAATCGTCTCTTTATATTAATAACGTCAGATTCTGGCACCATCCTCGGTAAGATCAAATCTAAATTTATTTTTTCGTCGATAACAAAGTTTTCTTCTACAATAAAGTTCAGCGGCACAGGCTTTTTTAGTCTAGCTAGTAGGGACAAACTTCTAGCTCTAGAAATCTTAGGGTCTAACGTTTCTTGCATTTGTTTACGCTCTATGGCACCATTTTTTTGTAATGACACCAACGAAAAATAAAACCGAATATTTCTATGAATTAGAGAATAATGGTTTATTAAATAGATTAGTTCATCGAATGTTTTTCTTGGCCTCGAAGAAATTTCGAGATACCTTGCTCGTAACCCTCCCAGAAGTTTCCTTAATATTACTGTAGTCCCCACGGGACAAGATACCTTGTACCTTTTTCCATTGGTAATACCACCCTTACTATCAACTAACCATTTTTCTCCAATGACATCATCTGCAGTTTTTGTTTCAACCTGCATTGAGCCTTTCTGGTTACACAAGTTTGACAAAAGAAACAATGCTTCACCTCTGAATCCAAGAGTAGTCAGAATCGAAATATCTCCGAGACTACTCATCTTTGATGTGGTGTATTCCAAGCACATAGAAGGTCTGTCGATAATATCCACACCTGATCCATCGTCCTTGACTGATATATATTCACATCCTCCCGTAGTGGAATCTACATCGATGAATACTTTTTTAGCACCCGAATCGATGCTATTATCTAATAATTCCCTTACAGCAGCTACCGGACCGTAAATAAAGGAACTAGAAACAATCTTCCATTGGGATTCTGGAGATAACTGATGTATAGTCATCCAAAACTATGAAAAGGCGTCTGTTCCTCAAACCGAGATGATGGGATGTGAAATAACTTTATATGTTTATAAAAGTGATTACTTTTTCTTGTATGGGCGCCAAAAAAGGGCCATGTATATGAGGGATATGGACGACAGTGAGATTATTTAAATAGCAAAGACTACAGTAAAAGCAAAAAAGCATTGTGCCAGGGCAATATAGCGAGCACTACTTAAACCCAAATTAGGTGACAAGTGAAAGGTTTGTTATGCGCAAAACTTATAGATAATGCAGAAGGTAATCTTTTCTGCTGTACTATATGTTCACATTGCAGTGTTACGAATAAATATAAGGATATATAGCTCTGCTTAAGGGGTTTTCTTGGAATCGAGTCGAGTTATTCTAGAAATTGTTAAAAATAAAGGAGAATAAAAGTAAAAAATAAATGGACGCAACCGGAATCGAACCGATGACCTCTTCCTTGCAAGGGAAGCGCGCTACCAACTGCGCCATGTGCCCTAAAACGCGTACAAAGGAGAGGAAATTATTTGACTACTTAGTACTGTTTTCATAGGTAAACCCTCCACTGTGGCTAAGATGAGTGTTATTCTTCAACCTCATAGAAAGCACGCATGTTACTTTCTGAGATATATGTGGGTAATTAGATAATTGTTGGGATTCCATTGTTGATAAAGGCTATAATATTAGGTATACAGAATATACTAGAAGTTCTCCTCGAGGATATAGGAATCCTCAAAATGGAATCTATATTTCTACATACTAATATTACGATTATTCCTCATTCCGTTTTATATGTTTATATTCATTGATCCTATTACATTATCAATCCTTGCGTTTCAGCTTCCTCTAACATCGATGACAGCTTCTCATAACTTATGTCATCATCTTAACACCGTATATGATAATATATTGATAATATAACTATTAGTTGATAGACGATAGTGGATTTTTATTCCAACATACCACCCATAATGTAATAGATCTAATGAATCCATTTGTTTGTTAATAGTTTGAATGTTTTTATCGGAAGAGGTTTGGTCATTACGTCTGCAATATTCTTTTTGGTTTCGATATAGCATACGTGCAGATGATTTCCTGATACTTCATCTCTTAGTCTCATTGCTTTAGTACCAAAAAATCTGTTTCTAAATTTCTCTTCATTATTGGATATAATTATACTGATTGTAGATTTACTGTCGGTTAGTAATCCTTTAGTAATTGGTTTCTTGTTAAGTTCTTGCACAAGGTGACTGAGGTTATTTAATAATGGGACAGATTCACTTATCGCGTGTATTTCTGCTTCCGTAGTTGAAGTACATGTTAATGAAGCCTTGGTGGACTTTCCTCCAATTACTTTTCCATTAAGTAAATATATGTTGCCAATTTGTGATTTATAATACGGTTGGTTACCATACGATGCATCGCTTATAACAACTAATTTATTTGTTGGCTTAACAGGTTTGCTTTTGTGCCATATTAATTGCTTATCTCTCGTATTCCATATGAACTGTATCAATTCATATGTCATATCTAACACTTGCTTGGACGGAAATAGTATATGTTGTGCAAGTGTGTTGATGTAGTATAATAGGTCAAATCTAAATTTATATCCAACATATGATGCTAGACCTATCAGCTTTTGCATTTCATGTACCTTCATTTTGTAATCATCTTCTTCTAGCTCTAGTTCTTGCTGGTCTATATATAGACCTGGTTGACCTGGAGCGCTAAGTTTCCTTCCTTTTGGGTTCAAAGGTACGTTTAGTTTGGGTATTTTTTCAGTTAATGAGTTTTCCATACCTAATTTCATGTATTTACCTCTTTGATATTTGATTTCTAAGCCAAGTATGTCGTACTGAATTTCGTTATCACTTTCACCCAGATTTATTATCTTTGTATCGTATTGTTTCTTGAGTGTTGTTATGATTTTCTTATTTGCATTTAAGTCTTTGCTGAACAATATCATATCATCAACGAATAAGCAAATTGTTACTTGACTATTCTTAAATACGCATGACCATCCACGAACTTCTTCCATACCACACTGTTTTATCAGGTATGATTTGATAGTTTCGTACCAGTTCGCTCCACTTTGTTTCAATCCATAAAGTGATTTCTTCAAACGTATTAACTTATCATTCATTCCTAAATGTGGTGGAGGTCTTATGTATAGTTCTTCTTTGATGTCTGCATACAAATATGCCGAAGATATGTCTAATTGTGTAATATAGTAGTTATTGTCTGATGCAAGTGACAGGGATGTCATTAATGCATAGTGATGTACGGTATTGGATTGCATGCCTGGGTCGTAAGTGTCAGGATGTTGAATATCACCTCTTGCAACAAATCTAGCTTTATGAGTACCGCCACGTTTCCTGTTAAAGATAAACATTGAATTTATTACTCTTTTGGGGTCTATTTCTTTTCTGTCATAATATCTGTCAGTGTCCCAAGTTTTCATCTTCAACAGTTGATTGACTTCTTTGTGGTATGCCTGGATATATTTTTCTTTTTCTTTAATATCTTTATTATAGGTGATTGCCTCATCGTATCGTAAGGTAGTTCGTATTGGTTTGATTGATTTTACTGCTTTTACAGCTGCAATCAGGTGAATTCGTTTCTTCGATCTCGGAGGTTCTAAACTACGCATATTCTTAGTATTCCATGTGTCTCGTGATACCTTAATTTCAGTTTCATTATCTTCTAATGATCTTTTCTTACTGTTGATAGTAGTATAGGCATTAGAGTCACCAATACCACCCAAACTGGAATTAGTTTGATGAGAATTTATCGGTGGGAGTTCTTTAAAGGAGTCTGATAATTCGGTAGGAGGTTCTGGAGGCAGATCGGGGAGTGGAAGATCAGCGATAATAGATTCCTCTGTATTCTCCTTAGGACAGGTATCTGACGTTTTGATAGGAACGACGTGGTGTAGTGAATTACTTTCTGATGAGGAAGTATCGATCGAAGGTGAACGGTGTATGATCCTTTTCTCAGTCTCCTGTTCGCTTGTCTGCGGAACAGTTTTATTATTGGTACCACCCGTACTGGATATTGGTACGTTTGTATGATTAGTCTCATTGTCACTGTACGAGTCTGAGTGTCTGAAATCTTTAGATTTACTGGCGTGCGACGACTCATGTGTGTTAGATTGGGACATGGGAGCAAGTAAAGGAACATCTAATCTATGCATACCACCCGAACCGGTACTCTCGATATCGGAAATTTGGGGGGTGCTAGATCTCTTCTTAGATGGAAGAATATTAGATTCAGATATGTTGGGGTCAACTTCTCTGGGTGCGCGAATATTGGTTTTGGAAACACGTTTCGAATCTTCAGTATGAGTTGACGGAGGTGTGGAATCGGTTGGACTCACAGCTTTTGAAAGGACATTTCTCGGTTGCTCAGGATGTAGTTCGATGTCAGATTGGAAGTCATGGTCAGATTCTATGTTAAGATCATCGGATTGTTGGATCTCATTTGACGCAATGAACGATTGATATGAAGCAGTTAAACGGTTTAAGTCTTCATCGAAAGTGAGTGCGTCGTAATTGAATTGATCTAATCTGGATTCCTTGCCCTGAAGAATAACATAGTTAGTTGTATCTACTGTCTTCTTTAAGGATGGAAGATAGATGATATATCCATAAGAGTTTCGAGACGGATGTAGAGCGTAGCCTGGGATGCCACGAGGATGTATTTTGGAGTTAGGGTTGTGATCATTGACGATAACAGGTTGACCGAAAGGTAACAAAGTACTGATATCAAGTCCTGCCAAGCCAGCATGTTGTCTTGCAGATTTTTTGCTTTTAGGTGAAGCTAGTGAATTTCTCACAATAGTAGAAAATTCGATTGCAGAGAACCATAAATGGTTCGGTAAACCACTACATTGCAGTTGAGTACGGCAGTCATCTAATAAGGTACGGTTGAGCCGTTCAGCGACTCCATGTGCTCGGGAATCCGCTGTGGTTGTATAGCATGGAGTTATACCATTTTTTTCAAGGAATTTATGGAGAGTTCTGTTAGTATACTCAGAACCACGGTCCATTTGTATAACCAAGACACTGGCCTGAAACTGGTTTTTAATAAAAGCTAGTATCGTAGTAAAAACATCGAGGATAGAGTCCTCGCGACGGTCGTGTAATGGATAAACCCAACGGAATTTTGTTGTCTCATCAGTAAATGAGATGAAATAGGATGGTGCACTTTTTGGTAGGTTGTGAACTGGACCAAATATGTCAGTATGTAGGTATTGAAAGGGTTCGTATGAATTTTGGTATTTTAGTCGTGAACCTTTGATATGTCTGTGTTTGGTGCTTTTGCCGATTAAACAATCAGGACATTGATAGTCAATAGCACTAGACCAGTCGACATCTGATTCGTTAAAATACGTGATGGTGTTATTTTTAAGTGAGTATCGAATTGTCTGTGCATTGGCATGCGCAAGCATTCGATGAATGAAAGGATAAGGATATTTGCGTGTACTTTCACTTGTATGGACATTATTGATGGTGGGTACGGAGATATTTGATGGAAGCAAGTACTTTTTAGATACCCAGTAAAAGTCTCCATATTTTACGATAGGTGCAAGTACAGTGCCGTCAGACCGTTCTAAGACGTTTTTGGTAAAGCATGCTGTGATATCTACTGCAGCCAATTCATTCAAACTGAGTAAGTCATAGGCTATGTTAGGAGTGTGCAATACCTTTATTGATGTTTTGGTGTTGTCCTGGAAGTGAAATTGTAGGTCACCAATAGCGTTAATTGGTATATTTCTTTTTTGAGCATCAACTACGTTTATGTCAGGATTAGATGATGCTGAGTGTATGTGATGAGCAGATCTTATAAGGGTTCGTGATGCTCCTGAATCGAGAAGGAGGTGTCCAGGGAGTTCATCATCAGAATGATTAGTATGATTTACTGTAGATTCAGTAAGTTTCTGGCCTAAGATGAAGGTCGTGCTTATTGTTCAATTGAATCGGTTCAGTAGTTGATTTACTGATGGAATCGTTGTCCGTGCTGGGAGAGTTATTAGATGTGGATACATTGTGAGCCCTGGCTGTTTTCGATTTCGAATTATTTGTTTTTTGAGGATTCCGAGCTATAACTTTGGGTTTGGTTGTATTCGTATAGCTGCGAGAATCATTCTTCTCATCACTCGGATTTCTCCTGTAATTAGGTTTGCTGTTTCTCGATCCCTGTTGTTCTTCATAAATAGCATGGATATCTAAGAACAGTTCAGCGACTGTCATATTTAGATGTCGATGACGTGTGTAGCGTAAAAATTTATATTCGCCAGATAGACCTCTCATAATTAATTGGCATGCGACCTTGTTATTGATATGAATGCCATTATTGTTCAGTCTGTCGATAATGTTTGTGACTTTTGTTTCAAATGCATCTGCAGGTGTACTGCCATTATATTGCAAATTTGCCAGGGTCACAATGTCGTTTGCCTCTTGGGTATCAGATTGCATTTTTTCAATACTTTTGGAAAGAATTTTCATGATATCCGTATAATCAACGGATAGGATGTCTTTGACCCAGGTAGGTAGGAATTGAGAGGGAGCAAATATTTGAAAAGTGTTATACAAGAAGGTGAGTTCATCATCAGTGATCTGACGTACGGGTTTTCCGTTTACTGTCGGAATAATACCACCGAGATTCGAGTTTTGTAAAAATTTGATGTATGTTTTAACCCAATTTGGAAAATCATTAGGTGAGGTTAACATTGGTGGTGGTCTGACATATTTTTTAGTGGATGTCATATCAGAGTCCGCTGAGGATGAATCAGTAAATGTATTACCTGACTCAGGTGATGGAGTGCTCAGAGGCGTTCCAACTGATGATGGATACTGCGGAAACTGTGATTGTGGCCCAGGTGGAAAGTACATAGGCGACATTTGATAAGGTGTATACGGAATCATAGATGGGTGTCCGTAAAATGACCAACCAGATGGATTGGCTTGGTTTTGGGTCATCATGCACTGCTGTGGGTACGGCCCATTCTGTGGAGGTGGTACTGAAGCAGGTTGAGGAGAGGCATGATGGGGGTTCTCTGGAACAGCTGATGAAGCAGGTGTTGTTGTCTGTTGAGAGTTAGCCTTAGTGGAAGCCTTATCATATTCTTGAATTTTGGAAGCTGAAACGTCTAACGGATCTTGATTTGTGTGGACTTCCTTAGAAGTAACCGAAGCACAGGCGCTACCATGAGATATATGTGGGTAATTAGATAATTGTTGGGATTCCATTGTTGATAGAGGCTATAATATTAGGTATACAGAATATACTAGAAGTTCTCCTCGAGGATATAGGAATCCTCAAAATGGAATCTATATTTCTACATACTAATATTACGATTATTCCTCATTCCGTTTTATATGTTTATATTCATTGATCCTATTACATTATCAATCCTTGCGTTTCAGCTTCCTCTAACATCGATGACAGCTTCTCATAACTTATGTCATCATCTTAACACCGTATATGATAATATATTGATAATATAACTATTAGTTGATAGACGATAGTGGATTTTTATTCCAACACTTTCATACGTAACGGGGGTAATATTACTAGCTGTTAGAATAAGAGTCAACGATCATAATTGACTAGTAACGCAAATACTACTAAACAGATGATGTTTTAGAGTTTCATTCTAACAAATTGATAATGTAGTAGAATAATGAATGACAAAGTATAAAAGAAAGGAAGACAAAGTGATTTTATTATCAGAACTATCAACTCCCTTTCGTGAATTCCAAGACTGTTGAGGAGAACTTCTAGTATATTTTGTATACCTAATATCAACAACGAAATCCCAACAATTAATACGAAGTTCACCCATTTTCTGATAATTGTTACGTGCAAATAATAGAACTACTTTTGTCGAGGTGTAATCTCGTATTCAAACTATATAGTAAATTATTCTCAATGGTCGAGTAATGCAAGAAGATGATATTGAATACTTTGCGTAACTTTACCAATTATCCAATATGCAACAGTAAAATGATACCTTCACATTTCAAGCTAATTCCAAAATAATACATATTAGGTAAAATCCTCAATTTAATTGCCCGGTTTTACCTTCAGACATCGCTCCCTTTCCATTGACACATCTATACCCTTCAATGAACCCGCTATGTAATATCAACGCATCGTAAAAATAGAATAATAATGCAGTAGTACATATCCAGCCTAGCTGCAATCTAAATAGCTGTGATAGTCGGTGTAAATTAATAGTTTGGTCAGTTTTAAAAAAAAACCTAATTTTGGTACAAAAGTAGAAGCTGAAAGCAGTCATTGATACCAATAACAAATACTTTAGCTGAAACCATTTAGGATACTTTTTTCTGGCAGCACAGCTGGGACATACTACCTTCGAACATCTCTTTGGCTTTGTTTTATTTTCATTTTTAAAATGACCGTTCTTTCGATATAAAAAGAAAACTATAATAACGAGGGAAATTGTTACCGCCCCCAGAATCATATCTATGATCTTAATGATGATTGCTTTTGGGTACTTTTCAATCAAATTATCTACTGATGGCACCATAAAACAATTTATAAAATAAAGGCTACAAACGGCCTTTGTTAATTTTTCTATAATTAATAAGGAATTAGACTTTGGGATCTCATCTTGGCTTTCTGTCGCACTAAGTTCTGCCTCTTTCATTATTTCCTATACTTTGAAGGAGAAAGTAAACTTTAACGGCAAGTTCCTGTCTTAACTACCTTTTAGTTCTCGTGTGTTGTGAAGGGCCTTTGAGGAAAAACTCGAAAGTTTGTTCCGTACTTTTAAACTTTCAATTTTTTACCAAAAAGGCTATTTACCGCTTTATGGGAAGATCATGGCAAGTCAAATCCACGTTAAATGGAACAAGATTAACTTGCCACAGATCAAATGCTGAATTGAAGAGAAGTTTTAAGCATTAAGATTCTTAATATGATCATTAATATATCAGTACGTGTCTCAACTGGAATCGTATAAGGTTCTTGTAAGTACAAATTGTATGCAGAAATTTAAATGCGAGAACAAAACTTGAATCTCCCCCCGCATTTAAAAAATATCTTTTTGAACACAGTGCAACTGATTAAAAGTACCTGTAATACATATATATGTTTGTATACGTATGTATATCTAATTATTTCTTACCGTCAAATCATAATTATTTTTATCCGTTCGTAAAGCAATCCAGTGCTAAATACCAATTGTGAGGCCATCGGCTTAGTTTGGAACAGCAGTGTAGATACCGTCCTTGGATAGAGCGCTGGAGATAGCTGGTCTCAATCTGGTGGAGTACCATGGGACACCAGTGATGACTCTAGTGACTTGATCAGCGGGAATACCAGTCAACATAGTGGTGAAATCACCGTAGTTGAAAACAGCTTCAGCAATTTCAACTGGGTAAGTTTCAGTTGGATGAGCAGCTTGGAACATATAGTATTCAGCCAAATGAGCTCTGATATCTGAGACGTAGACACCTAATTCGACCAGGTTAACTCTTTCGTCAGAGGGAGATAAAGTAGTGGTGGCTGGGGCAGCAGCGACACCAGCAGCAATAGCAGCGACACCAGCAACAATTGAAGTTAGTTTGACCATTTTTTTCGATTGAACTTTTGTAGATCTTTTTAGTGAAGATGTGAGCTCACTCGAATGTAAATAACAATGCCAAATTGTCGGAAAGAGTTAATCAAAGCTGCTCTATTTATATGCCGTTTTTTAATAAGCGACGGACGAACAGATAAATTGTTGAATAGCTATTTCACTGCTGATATTTCTCTTACTTGGGCTCCCCTATCCCATACTCTTCACCACTACAAATATGCAGTTGCCCTTTCTTCAACAATGCTTTTTTTATAGATCTCGTATACGGATCCGCGCCTTTGTACTACCTATATCTTATTATGATATATACAGGAGCACAGGAATGTTCGGTACAGGGATGATACCTTTAAAGGAAGTTTTGGCATGCCTTGACAACTTCAATTAATCTTTGGCCAAGAAAATGAACCAGAAATCAAATTTTATTCTGTGCCCTCTGAACGAGGGCAATATCCAATGTTTGACACTAAACGGTTGTCAGGAGAAAAATTGAATGTTTCCCAAATCAGAAACATTAAAATCCCTCTATATGATCAGAGGAGTCGTACCTGTTAGGGTATGAGCGAGGAAACGTGATTGAGAGTTATAAACTGACCATACGAAGAGTTACGGCCATTGATTGGGTTCATGACACCCAGGGAAGTTTCTTTTGGATTAAAATCACAAGTCTTGCAATTGCTGTATGTATTGCATGAGTGAAGTAGTTGGCATCTAATGGATACCCACTTAGGGAGTTTATGGATGAATCTTGTCTTCATAGGGTAGCTCGAGAGTGTTTTTTAATCTAGTGATATCCACTTAGCTAAGCGCGGCTGGAGATACAATATTTACAAAGGCAATTTCAAAAGTAGGAGCGTTTTCAAAGGCCTGCTCCATTCTCCGTTGAGGTAGTAGAAGCAAATATAAACGGTTAATCTTGCTGTTTTCCTTGTTTTGTCTGTTGGTTTTCACTTGCTGAAGCCTGTGGTTCAACAGTACTCGGAGAATCGGCCTTATCTAGTCTCCTTCTGACCTGTAATGCGTAAAATTACGACAAACGTATTTCGTGAAACAATTGATAGGAAAATTGTCATTTGCTTGTTAAGGCAGTGCATTGAGGCTCTTTAAAGGTACTTTAGAAGTTTATGTTACTATCCTTCTAGCCTGATAGAACAATAAGTAAAGAATTGACATTCAGAAATCAGCCATCATTTCGTTTAGTAGTAGCAATCGCAAGTAGTGACTGTAAGAGATAGAAATGTGTACTTCAGTCTGGAACTGGGGCGCTTGTGAAGGATGTGTGCCGATCTCAGGCTGTTGATGAAGGTCTCTTCAAATACTATATTATTATCTTTTAGTAGGTCCCAGGAAGTGCCTTATTCTCAACATGTTCAGCGTTTATCTTTCTCAGCCTGAATGTATTTCAAACGATGACTAGAAGAGATTAGTACCCCTTATATAATCCTCGAAAATGTTGCTATCTCAGTGAATTGAAAGTTCATGCTGACGTCTTTATCAGCGTTATCCATTGCCTTGTTCTTTTCAGTGCAGTGGCAGATGTTACGAGGGTCAAATAATTTTTGAATATATATAGAAATGGCTACTTACTATAATTAAAAATAAATATGAAAAATAAAACTTCAGTACCCCACATCATTCTCATTTTTTTCTGTTTGTTTGATTTTTAGGAATTTGGCTCCATCATGAACATTCGTTAGCGTATGATATCACTTTTTCATTATCTCCTATTGTTACTTTACTTTTCATATAGATATCCTTCATCCCGTGTAGGTCTACTACGCAAAAATGAATTCTAGTAATTAATAATAATGATATAAAAAAGGCTAAGTGCACATTACTAAAAACGAAACTAAGATCCTTAGTCTGAGTTGATATCACCTGCGAAAATACCTTTTTCTCTTTGATCATCCCATTTTTCGATCCAGTCTAGGGGACATAAGGCGTTATAGGTCTTCCAAAAGACCTTGCACGGAGCAAAATCTTCGCCCTTCATATTAACACACTTGTGATAATCCACATAAGATTGCCAACAATGCTTTGTTTGGTTTTGTTGGGGAAATCTAGCATCGAAACCAACTGTATGTAGTGGAGAGTTTTCTTGATCAGCCATGTCTATTATACTGTATTTATGTGCTTGTTCCTATTTGTGAAAGCAAAGATACTTTATGTATTCTTACTAAAATATTTGTATATCTCTGCTAATCATTTTAATGCAACTTTTCTATCTGGTGCATCTTTCATCACCTTTTAAAGATCCTGAAGGGATGGGGATATCGGGCAAAACTACGCGCGACGCATTTCTGAAAATTGATTGGTCAATGTTATGAAGCTATATGGTAAAGAATACATGGTGTCATATAGATTTATTTGAATCTCTCGAGTGCTTTTTGAACCAATTGTGTGTTGTTTTCTCTGTCTAATTCCTTGAGTAAGCGTATTAATTGGAAACACATGTCCCACGAATCGGTAGCTTTAATTGGGTCTGTGGCGTTTGCAGCACTTGTCACCAAAAGCTCTAAGACTTTAAGCATTAATTCTTCATCCTTCAATAAATTAGTGACAGATTTCTCTGACTTTTTTGTAGAGTTATCATTTAGAGCTTTGCTTTCCTCAGTCCCTAAATCTGATTTCTTAAAATGTAGATCATCTCCCAAATCTTTCTCATCGTAATTTAAAAACACTAACAGAAGTACGCCAAGCATTTTAGCCTCATTTTCTTCGATACAGAGTGCTAATAAATCTCTTGGTGTCATCTTTAGATTAGTGAATAGATGGTTCCAGTATTTAGTTTCGATCTTCCTTAAACAATTACTAATAATTTCTAACATACCACTGTGGGTTGGTGGTGAAATATTATGCTCAGGATCGGTGTTGTCATACATCTTAATTAATTTCAGGATATCATCCAAAGAGTCGCTTCGCAGTATTTTAGTAGACAAAATCTTTTCGAGTGCAAATTTGTAAGGCTTTAAAAAACGATAATTGTGTGAAATATCCTCCAAATCTGTGTTGTCTTCTAATTTGGCTAAGATTAATTGGTCGAGGTATATTTGGTGTTTCACCACCAATTTGGAAAATCGCGCGTTAAAAATGCAGTGAAGTGTATGTGTTGTAGCTGTTTCTGGGGTGGTTGATATTGGATACAAATCTTCTTCGATTGGAATGGAAACTAGTGGCTTTTTATCATCCCATAAATCTTCCAAAGAGTATACGACGTAATTATGGCCTTGAACTACAAATATTTCGTCCCTGATAACATCGATTATTTTTTCTATGTTATCCAACAAAGTTAAGGTTTGCCAGCCCCCTCCATCCACTTTGCCAAGCTTTATAAATTTCCTATCGGCAAAAAATAACAAGCCCTCCTTCATGTTAATTATCCACTCAATTTTGTTGGGTAAAACATCAATTGGAATGTTAATTTTGAGATACTGGTAGAATTTTTTGATGATGTTTAATCCACATGGATGTACAGTAGAAATTACATCGAAGACAATTGTCTGTGTATCAGTAACTAAAATAATCTCGGCAGTTTTAAGCAATGCATCAGGTTGTTTTTCAGAAGCATTGTGATTCTTGGATTTCATTTTCAACAACTTATACCGGGATAAAGTATTAACATGTAAACTGAAAACAATCGTATTCTCTGGAACATTGTATTCCCACATGACATAATCTGATAGTTCCACGTCCGGATTCGCTTCTTGCAGTGGAATCTGCAGACATTTCAGATTTGTTGAGCCATCATCATTCTTCATATGACAAACCAAATAATTATCACCTAGCCAATGTAAATCCAACACGTTTTGGTCAGCAAAACTAGACCACATATTGGTCTCTAGATTGTGGATAAGCAGTATGTTTTTGTTCGACACATAAGTAGCAAATAACCTCAAGGAAGAATTAATTTTTACAAAAGCAATATGATTATTGAAAGTCTTTGTAGGAAGTTTTATGACTTGTAAATTATCATTATTGATTGAAGAACTTGTCACAGGTGAATATATGATTACATCATTGTTCGTATTGGTTAATACGTAACATTTTGGGTTTCTGAAATCAAATTGTGTTTGTTTTATTTCTTCCCATAATTTCCAAACTTGATATTTTCCGGAATGAGACACTGTTATTAGTGATTTATCCAAGCATACAAAATCAGAAATTTTATATTCAGCCGCCTTTTTCTCATTTTTATCCTTGCTGTTGTCATTATTGTTATCACCATTATAATCATCTTCGTCAAAATATGTAGCGAATAGCAGATTCCCAAATTCTGTGTAAAAATGAATGTTAACACTATCCTCAGAAACCAAAAGTAATATTTTATCATTAATTTTATCGCAAAGTTTTATCACAAATGGTGGTTTCCAAGAATGGCTTACTTTTTTAATTCTTGTATCAAAGCAGATTATTTTTTCTTTGTAAACGACCACCAGGTATCCATTAACTTCTAGGCAAGTCAAAAGTTCATCTGGTGTGTCCGTTAACGGTATTGCTTCAACAGCTTGCTTTTCAATGTCTATAATGCTTACAATAGTCTGCTTTTCGACGGAATCATGAGATAAAACCATTAATTGTTTATTACACACAATTGTCTTGGATCCCTTCTTCACTTCAACCAACGAGCTCTTGCTAACTTTAAAATCCGATATTGTAAGTATTTGTAATCCATGAGGGAATAAAACTATCAAAACTTCTTCATAACGCCCATCCCCGACTTTGGAAAATGTCTTGATGCCAATCATGTCTATGATTTCATAGTCAAATTTAAGAACTACTTTTAAACGAAGTTCTAGTTTTTTCACGGGGAGTTCATCAATGTTTTCTTGATTAGAAAGAAAGTGTAAAAACCCTTTTTCCTTAGTTATGCCAAATCCATTCTGTATAATTCTTGAAGAACTATTTTTATCAAATACCGTGAGAGTATCATCATCGTTGTTATAGTCATATTCAGCACTGTTCGCTTCTTCTTCACTCATTAAAAGAGGCTCTATGACGGGTATGCCGTATTCTTTGAAAATTATTTCATTTGTGCAGTTTTTTAAAATTTGGTATGTTAAAAGGAAGTTTTTATCAGTCATTACGTAAAATATCAGCTTTCCCTGGTGCCACAATAAGTATTGCGAGTCCTTTTTTGAAATAAGCCCTTCGATGATATCATTATATGGAGCTGATCGTTTCATTGATCTGTTATCGCCAAATTCCTTAAGAGAAGCCATTGTTCGTTCATGGCTAGCTACTAGTGCCATTGGTTTGAAGTTGTAAATGAGCACTCTTGTTGGGGTTAGCATGATAAGAACATTGGCCTGGGGTAGTGTCATTGATTGAAGAATATTGCAATCATCTATTTTAGTACCCTCACCTAATTCGGCGTTGCGGGGTGGAATTCTAAGCAATTGGGGCGGACTGACTGGCCATAAGTGCATTTTCCACGTGTTCAGTTTCTTACAGCTTCCGGTCAATAACACTCTTACCTTACCTTTTTTTTTGTAGAGGCATTTAGGTGTATTTTTTTCAGACTGTTTGATGAACATCAAAGGCGTCGGTATTGCCGAATTAACATCAAAGAACAAAAGCCTGCCATAAAACGACAGAAAAGACAAGATTTTGGCCAAGATGGCAACGCCATTCAGAAGTTATAATAATATGTTAAAAATAAATCGTTTGATACTGTACAAAGTTGATGTTCATCGTTGTCACTAAAAACGCTCTTAAAATCGAATTGTCCATTGAAAAAGTACATACTTATATACATATTTGTATAAATAATACACATATTATAAAAAAAGCGAAAAGGGATGGCGGACCTCCCATGGAATTAAATTGTCAAATTTGGTTGAGGCACTTAAAGGGCAACTGCAAAGATTCCGAACAACGCCATGGGGAAATATAAGCTTTTGGCATGGGCACCATTCTGTGATTGACTAGTTCTGGATGTTGAAGAAGAGTTTGATGCGGATATAAGTGCTGTTGTACTGTTTTCTTCATTAGCCATGGAAATCATGGACTGGCCTGCGTTCGCTGTCGAGAAAGGAACAGAATTGGAAACGGAGTTTTTTTGGCTGGCATAAGATGAGTTAGTCATGGTAGCTTCTGTCTCACCTGTTATGAAGTGTTGGGGAAGGTATATGGTGGTGGCGGAGGCTTTGTTTAGCAAAGAGGTATACCATGGAAAGGCCGTAATGAATGTTTGGAATTGAGTGAACGGAAAACTCTGAGCAATATCAGATTGTAAATCTGCTGTTGAGGCCAAATCAACCATGTGATAGTAGTAGTCAGCAACAGGTTGAGGTAGGGTTAAATGGTTTTGCATCATGTATGAGGTATACTGTGGAAAAGCGGTGTCGAAATCGTTTAAAAACTCCATGAAGAATGCCATGTCTGCATCTGCAGCTGCGGACCTGGCAAGTGTATCGTCATTGGAACTAGACGTTAAAGTTTTGGCAGCAAAACTGTGGCTGATTAGAAAGCTTACCAGGAGAATATTTTTAATGAGGGAGAAAGAAGGAGCAAATATCATTGATACGCAATATTTTCAGGAATGTTGTAAATGGTTCGTAACTGGATATCGAAATCACTTGATTAGAAACAATACGCCGGAATATGATCAGGTAAAGCAGAATAACAAAGAATAAACTTTCTCGATTGAGAGTGTCTTTTTAAATCATCCAAGCTCTTGAATTTTCTAGCATAGCCTTGGATGACAGCAATAAAAAATTTGCCAGGATTTTTCCCTATTTGGGCGTTCAATGAAGATAACGTTTGAAATATTAAAAACTAAAAAAAGAAAAAGGTTTGAAGCAATTAATAATTTATTAAGTTTTTTTTTATTTATCATACTTAAGAATATGGAGACCACGGGTTTTCTTACACCTGCGAAGACCTTGAACCTAATATATTTGTTTAAGAAAACAAATAAGCGATTGTTTCTAACATTAAAACGAAGTAAAGACATGGCTTGACTGAACCTACACCTCCTGTGCTTGTACTTGAACTTATAGTATTAGTTGTTTGAGAGCTTTTTGTTTCATTTCTCGACGAAGAAGGCAATGGCGTGAACTGGGTGACTACCGTAGAATTTGAGGATTGGTAATTTATAGATGTTATGACGCTGGAAGTGACTTTTGGTATAGACGACGATGATGAAGAACCGGTGAAATTAGCAGCAGCTAATGAACCAGTAATAATGCTGGAAGAGGTGGTGCTTGGAAGATGAAGTAGTTGATCGTTAGAATTTCCAGTGTCAAGAAAGGTGTATTGCACTTTCTGTCCAAGGGCAGTATTCAAATCCTGAGCATTTGAATCTGTGAGAAGTTGCGCTTGAACAATGAACAGTTGTAGTAGCACAATTGGGGCGAAAGCTAAAGAGCCAAATTGACTGATCTTCATATTTTTTTTGATTTGTTGACGAGCTATAGGATGATGAAACGGAGGGATATCAAAGTACGTTCTTCAAGCTTACAATTTCTCAAGGTGCTTTACTGGTCAAGATATTCAATATATAGCTAAATATTTATACAAAATGTTTGTTGACGGTTTGTTTATAGTGTTTTCAAAACACCACGAAAAGACTTCATTCTTGCATTCTTTTTTCTACAAGATGAGTCTATACATCTGAAACTGCGACGCCATTTTTTCCGCTGTTCGGGGCATTCTTGGCCAAATCCTCGAAAGAAATAAAACGTCAAAAGTAAAAAAGGTGGGCTAGACGAAACGTTATTATACGTCATAATTGTAGCCGTGTATGAGTGGGTGGAACTTGTATAAATAAACAAGTTCTTACTTATCATATTCTCGCATGCAATGAAATTCTCCAGATTATGACGCTTAGGTCTGGCCAGACGGCTAATGAGGTCCAGAGGAAATAGAAGGATTGTAAGCGGCCTCCACTAAATTTTGACCCCTCATACATGCTTGTTCAAACACAAAAGATTGAGGTTGAAAACTTGGCAAGAATTGGGCTAGGAGAAAGTGGCCAGGTGCTTCTTGTTCAGAACCAAGCAGATATGCTAGCACAATGTGCACCGTTCTATTTTTTTCTATAGTGTGTTTACATTTCTTGGCACATTGCGTTCGGTTTCAAATTTGTATAATTATTATTGGAGCGAGACAGGCGTTTCTGTACCGCTGTTATTTTTAACATCCACTGCGTTTTATGTATCTCTAAAATTGTGCGTTGCCTTTCTTTTGTTTATATTTTTGTTCAAAAAATGAGTTAATAATGATTTTTCATCTTCGGCTTACCGGTCTTGAAAATATTTGTTAAGACAACAGTGGATAAAATAAAACTAAACAACTCAAGCAAAAGTATTCCACTTCTTAAACAAAGCCCAACTGAAAGGTTGCGAAATACTATGTCATTTTGATTTAATCATCTAATGCTCGAGAAAATTTCAGAGCCGTAATACTTAAGTAATCGGAAGAAAAGTATCTCATTCTTCATTTTTCTCCAAATATATACCTCTTGTGTGAAAAATTAATTGTTTCCTCCACCTCCTTTGTGTGGTGGGCAATTGTGTGCTTCCGAGTAAATAACAAAACATAAGGATAATATATAATTCTGTTTTTTTGTCTAAAAAAGGTAAACTATATATAACAAACACAGTATAGAAACACAATATATCGGTCATTGGGTGAGTTTAAGCATTAGCAGCAATGGCTTGCTTAATAGCCGCTGGGTTGGCACCAACAACCTTTGCAACTTCCTTACCGTTCTTGAATAGAAGCAAAGTTGGCATAGCGGAAACTTCATTCTTTTGTGCAACATCACCCAATTCATCGACATCCAATTTATAGAAATCAGCTTGTGGGTATTGTTCAGAGAATTTTTCAATCATTGGAGCAATCATTTTACATGGACCGCACCAAGTGGCGTAGAAATCTACGACAACTAGCTTGTCTTGAGCAATTGCAGAGTCGAATTCGCTGGCAGTTTTGAATTGAGTAACCATTATTTGTATCGAGGTGTCTAGTCTTCTATTACACTAATGCAGTTTCAGGGTTTTGGAAACCACACTGTTTAAACAGTGTTCCTTAATCAAGGATACCTCTTTTTTTTTCCTTGGTTCCACTAATTCATCGGTTTTTTTTTTGGAAGACATCTTTTCCAACGAAAAGAATATACATATCGTTTAAGAGAAATTCTCCAAATTTGTAAAGAAGCGGACCCAGACTTAAGCCTAACCAGGCCAATTCAACAGACTGTCGGCAACTTCTTGTCTGGTCTTTCCATGGTAAGTGACAGTGCAGTAATAATATGAACCAATTTATTTTTCGTTACATAAAAATGCTTATAAAACTTTAACTAATAATTAGAGATTAAATCGCTTATTGCTTAGCGTTGGTAGCAGCAGTCAACTTAGCTTGTTCAACCAAGTTTTGTGGAGCATCGAAGACTGGCAACATGATTTCAATCATTCTGATCTTAGAGTTGTCGTTGAAAGACTTGTCTTGGGTCAACTTGTCCCATTCACCGGTGGTAGCGACTCTGTGGGTTTCATAGTCCTTAGCACCGAAAGTTGGCAACAAGGATAGGTGGTCCCAACCTTGAATTTCGTTGTATTGAGCCTTTGGACCGTGAATCAACTTTTCAATGGTGTAACCATCGTTGTTCAAGACGAACAAGTATGGCTTCAAGCCCCATCTGATCATGGTGGAGATTTCTTGAACAGTCAATTGCAAAGAACCGTCACCAATGAATAAGATAACTCTCTTCTTTGGATCAATTTCTTCAGCAGCGAAAGCAGCACCCAAGGTAGCACCAGTGGTGAAACCAATGGAACCCCATAAGACTTGAGAGATACCGTAGGTGTTGTTTGGGAAAGTGGTTTGGTTGATACCGAAAGCGGAGGTACCGGTTTCAGCAATGACAACATCACCTTCTTGCAAGAAGTTACCCAATTGGTTCCACATCCATTCTTGCTTCAATGGGGTAGAAGCTGGGACAGCAGCGTTAGCTGGAGTTCTAGCTGGGACAGCAACTGGCTTGTAACCCTTAGCGGCGTCAGCAATAGTGGTCAACAACTTTTGCAAAACGAATTTCATTTGGACACCTGGGAAAGTGGCGTTTCTGATCTTCATGTGGTCGGAGTGGAATTCGACAATGTTCTTGGTCTTGTAAGAGTAAGAGAAAGAACCGGTGTTGAAATCAGACAACAAAGCACCGACAGACAAAATCAAGTCAGCAGATTCAACGGCTTCCTTAACTTCTGGCTTGGACAAGGTACCGACGTAAACACCACCGTATCTTGGGTGTTGTTCGTCAATGGAACCCTTACCCATTGGGGTGACGAAAGCTGGGAATTGAGTCAAGTCAATCAACTTCTTAGTTTCAGCCTTGACGTCGTGTCTGGAACAACAAGCATCAGCCAAGATAACTGGGTTCTTAGCATCCTTGACCAAAGCCAAGATGGTGTCAATGACTTCCTTTTCGGATTCAGCATCGTTTGGCTTCAAAGACATGTCAATTGGAGTTTGCAACAACTTAGCTGGGACGTTCAAGTCGACCAAGTTAGCTGGCAAACCTAAGTAGACTGGTCTTTGGGTGACGTAAGTGGTTCTGATACATCTGTCAATTTCAGCTGGGGCGGTAGCAATGTCAGTGATCATAGCAGTGGTTTCAGAAATGTTGGCAGACATTCTGTGGAAAACAGTGAAGTCACCGTTACCCAAGGTGTGGTGCAACAACAATTGCTTAGCTTGAGCAGAGATGGATGGGACACCAACAACGTGCAAAACACCGACGTGTTCAGCGTAAGAACCGGCAATACCGTTCAAAGCAGACAATTCACCGACACCGAAGGTGGTGATGATACAAGACATACCCTTGATACGAGCGTAACCATCAGCGGCGTAAGCAGCGTTCAATTCGTTGGCGTTACCAGCCCATCTCATACCTTCAACTTCGTAGATCTTGTCCAACAAGGACAAGTTGAAGTCACCTGGCAAACCGAAAACGGTGTTAACGTTGACTTGCTTTAATCTTTCGAACAAATATTTACCCAAAGTAATTTCAGACATTTTGATTGATTTGACTGTGTTATTTTGCGTGAGGTTATGAGTAGAAAATAATAATTGAGAAAGGAATATGACAAGAAATATGAAAATAAAGGGAACAAACCCAAATCTGATTGCAAGGAGAGTGAAAGAGCCTTGTTTATATATTTTTTTTTCCTATGTTCAACGAGGACAGCTAGGTTTATGCAAAAATGTGCCATCACCATAAGCTGATTCAAATGAGCTAAAAAAAAAATAGTTAGAAAATAAGGTGGTGTTGAACGATAGCAAGTAGATCAAGACACCGTCTAACAGAAAAAGGGGCAGCGGACAATATTATGCAATTATGAAGAAAAGTACTCAAAGGGTCGGAAAAATATTCAAACGATATTTGCATAAAATCCTCAATTGATTGATTATTCCATAGTAAAATACCGTAACAACACAAAATTGTTCTCAAATTCATAAATTATTCATTTTTTCCACGAGCCTCATCACACGAAAAGTCAGAAGAGCATACATAATCTTTTAAATGCATAGGTTATGCATTTTGCAAATGCCACCAGGCAACAAAAATATGCGTTTAGCGGGCGGAATCGGGAAGGAAGCCGGAACCACCAAAAACTGGAAGCTACGTTTTTAAGGAAGGTATGGGTGCAGTGTGCTTATCTCAAGAAATATTAGTTATGATATAAGGTGTTGAAGTTTAGAGATAGGTAAATAAACGCGGGGTGTGTTTATTACATGAAGAAGAAGTTAGTTTCTGCCTTGCTTGTTTATCTTGCACATCACATCAGCGGAACATATGCTCACCCAGTCGCATGTTGTTACCCTCATGAAACATGTATGAGATATTACTTTGAATAGGTTACTTGCATGCATTTCGGCGTGCGGGTACCACCTCTTTGCATGAGCTTGTTCCTTTTTCAAGTTGAAGACTATATATTTTATTGAGTTTATGTTATGGGGAGGCTACCCTTTACGTCCTGGTTGTCCCTTCCCGCCTTGATTTGGCCTTCATTTTTTCAATTCTGGCCTTTAGGGTAGATGTCACTGCAGCGGCACGTTTATAACTTTCTTCTGAGGCAAAACTATCGTTGAAATCGATATCCAAATCGTCGGAGACACTGCTCACTCCAGTGCCGTTTTTTCTGTACGGCCGTATGTTAAGAGAGTTTACGCGGTGCGGCAGGTCGCCGATGGACTCGCTTGATCTTCTTTCATAGTTGACGTCCTCTTTCCTTCTGACATCTTCCTCCTCCTTAAATGGCAAAGCGGAAGATAAAGATTTTACCCCATAGTTGCTTGACACGGTGGAAGAAGGTATGGAGTATGATGAAATCGTACCCATCGATTGCAAGTTTGTATCATTTCTTTTCTTATTTCTATCCAATTCGATCTCCATGTTTCTAAGCTCGTTTTCTAGTGACAGTACTCTATCAGACAGCTTATTGACATCAATCTCCTTGGATCTTAATTGAATGTTCTTTTCGTTCAATTTAGACTGCGCTTCCTTTAGTTGCTCTCTTAGCATTTCGTTTTCTTTAATCATTTCGATCTTATAATTTTCTGTATTATTCATCTTTTCCAATAGGCTTTGTCTTTCTTTGGTCCATATCATCTCATCATTTTGTAGTTTTTGCAGTCTGTACTTGTATTCTTCAATCAACTTTTCATTCTTGTCAGTGCTATTAGCTACTACGTTTTTTGGCGTTGCCAAAGACTTAGACGTCAACAGGACCCTCGATTTATTGTTAGCAGCTACCATTGATGGTTTTGATGCGGAGGCTACTGACCCTATTGGGTTCACTTTACTTTTGTTATCATTTCTCAGCGGTGAAGATGCCACTCTCTTGGAGGGAAGTACAGAACTTTTTTTCAGGAGAAATTTATTCTCCATTGGCCCAGTTTGTTTATTCGTTTCAATAGTGCTATGGGTACTACCACTTGCAATACTGAAATTAGGTAGAGTTTTGACCGTTTCTTCAATTTTTTTCCTTTTCAAATTATCCAAGTGCTCTAATGTTTTCACAAAGGTATTCATGCCAAATATTTTAATTAGAATGGCGAAACTCTCAAATCCAATAGTTCTTATAGCAGGTTGGGTGTCGTTGACGATCTGAATCACAATTGGTACCACTTCATCCTTCAAGTATCTTTGCAGGGTCGAGTATCCATCTTTTTCTTCTTTCATGCTTGCATTAAACAATTGCGTACACTCCATTCTGATTTGAGGTGTCTTGTGCTTCATATGCTCCAAAATATCTTTCAACATATCTTCATTGCGTCCACTGGAGGCTAATGGATCGTAATACTTGCAGATGGTTAATAATGCCTTCCTAATGGCCTCTATCACAGAAGGTTTCTTTTCCTTTGTCCTGTCTAACAAGGGAGTGAAGACTAGTGAAACATAATCCTTGGAAAAGCCTGGTGTTTTTAGTTTGTCGCAGATTAATTCTACTGATTGAGCGGCTAGTGCAACAGCTTGAATGTTTGCATCTTTCTGGATAATATGGCCATATATCCCCAATAAGTTGGAATAATTTTGCGAGGTGCTTTTTAACTTCTTAGTCTGCGATAGAACACTATCCCAAAATTCTTCCAGCGCTTCCACTCTATCTTTCCATTTGGACGACGTTATCCTTTCCTGGAAGTCCTTAGGCAGTTTATCGAGGATCGTCTCCTCCGGTAGCATACTGAAGGTGTCTATTTGAACTCCACTTTGCTGTTTTGATGGTGGCATATCCGTTTCCATCCCCATCAATGTATCTCCATCCTTATCTATCTGATATTCCCCCTCATCATTCGATAATATGGACTTTCTTTTCCTGGCTTCCTCCTCTTGGCTTCTTTTCTTTTCCAATTCTCTTTTCTCCCACTCGAATAACATTTTCGATGACGATGGCTCGTCACCAACTTTTGCAAACAATTTATGAAGATCTTTCACTTGAATTGGTTTTAATTTTTTAAACAGTATCTCCTCTAACAAGTCGCTATTGTTGCCCGTAACCTTATAGATCTCGACAATCAAATTCATCGTTTGTGATCGAACGTTTCTATCACCATGACCGGCTAGTTGAGGTACGTGCTTTAATAATTCTGGTAGAAACGTTTGAACGTTCACATTAGTGAGCCCGAATGCAGCCATCAACTCATAAACACAATTGGCTGCCGCAGCAATTAATTTTGGCAGTTTTTTCTCGAAAAAGGGTATTACCAATTCCACCGATTGCGTAATAGATGTATCAAGACCACATAGTGAGAGTATACAGCTCATCGACTGCGTCTTCGTTGTAGCCCTTGAGGACGTTAAGCCCTTTTCCACAAGCAATGGTGTCCATGTTGATATTAAAGTAATATTATGTGCATTTTTCAAAGACGATGACGCAAAGGCATCTATTAAACTATTCAAGGCAACAATGGCTTGTTCTTGAGCGACCACATTAGAATCAGTTATATATTGTGCAAATAATGTAGGATCCCTCCAGTAAATTTGTATGTTGTCATCCCTACTGATGTCGCCAACGGAGTTTCTAAAAAGCTGGTTTAACTCCTTATAAGCTTCTAAACGTGCCTTCCATAACTTGTACGTTAATCGCTCTTCTAGGGGTAACGTTGTATAATCTACTTCTTCTTCTCCTGACATAGTCAACTTCAAACTCTTTAATAAAAACTCAAAAATACTTTACACTGTAAAGATAGCTGTTTCTTTGTAGTTTAGTAATGCTATTTGGTCCCTAGGTCTGGTAGGTTCTTCATTTACTCTTCCTATGGAGTGTCAAGCAGACAAAACAAAAACAAAAACAAAAACAAAAACGACACGAAAAAAAATAGATTCGTTAACCATGATAATCTTTGCACCATATAAAGGAAAAGACAAGATTGACTTCTAATGCCCAGCACAAATATTATCCAACTATTTAATTAATAAATTTTTGACTACTTAATCTTCAGACACAGATTCCTTGTCTAATAATTTGTTTAATTGAATATTGACAGATTTATCCTGCAGCTTGAACAAATTTCTTGCGCGAAAGGTTGCTAGGAAAATCAAAGGTAGTAAAAACATTAGAACTGTATCGAAAACGTAAAGGCACCATTCGTGCTGACCTATATAGCTTTGTAAGCCCATTAGAAATTGTACTACTCTGACAATGGTTCTACCATTAACCAGCAATATCCCAGCTAAAAGTATAAAATTGTACTGGAACCATTCATTACTATCCCGCACAATTTTACTAGGCGTTGCCTTCATTTTATAGTGAAGAAAAAGTTGACTGAACGTTAAAAAGGTATAACAAAATATCTGAATGAAAAGACCCACAATAATTAGGATACGCCCAGTATTCCTGCTGTTCCATGAGGATAACAACCCACCTCCTACAGCCTGTAGGACACGCCCAATCATATCTGCCACTACGAAAGAAACTGTACTAAATTTCGCAGGAATTAACATATATGCCTCCATAAGAATTAGACGTGCCATTTTGCTGAACAACATAAAAATACTAAGGGCGTAAAGTGAAGGTGCTATCAATAGAAGCACCGATTGAGCAATGAAAGTCGAAATCGAGGGGCTATTGATAAAGACTATTTTCAACACATAACCCACGAACTCTAAACAAATCCCTAAAACGAAAGGAAAATGTGTCCACATCAAACCGCGGGCAGGAAAGTATATTATTGTGGAATTTTCCTCTGACAACTCATTGTTTTCCCAGCGATGAATACGTCTCTTGCTCGTGTGTGTTGCCATTATGATCTGCACCAAGGCAGAAAGGATTAAAATGCCAAACAGAACGACAAATGCAATCGCTGCACCTTTGTGAGGATTGTATGCATAAAAACCTTCATAATCAGTGATTGCTTTAGTAAAAAAATTCCTATTGAGGCAGTTGAGTTCTTTTATCGACAATAAGTCTCTAGTACAGTAGTGAGAGTGTCATGTATTCAGTACCAAGAAGAACTTATATGCCTTTTATAATTCATCTTATAAGTTGCTAGACATACAAATAATCAATATGGAAATGTGCTTATTCCCGCTAATATCCATTAATATCCGCTGTCATTTTTCGCAACTATCACCAAGTGGAGAGAGGCTTGACAACCACCAGAAAAAAACTAAATCAGCCTGCGGAACTTTTCTCGGAAAAAATCAGTTAGAAAAGATCGTACATAGGGCCCTTTTTTGACAGTAAGATTAAAGAGCAAAACGGGACATTATAGATATGCCACCATCAAATACGTGAATTTTCCAAGCCTCATAAACTAATAGCCAACTTGCAACTCTTATAATGCAAAACTTTCTCCGTGAAAGTGTAAACCACCATCTGTCGCCCATCTTTTGGTGCTTTCAATTAAGCCTCTAGGGCCTGCAGCGAGAACCCATACTTGTGACAAATATTCAGCATGGTCTCTGCCTTGATTCGCCCACCTGCAACATTGAATAGAATCCGTCTCTGCATCACATTCGGTTTGCAGACACCATTCATAATCCTTATCTCCAAGTGTAGGCCTGCCAAAGAACACTTTAACACCTGCGGGAATTCTGATCTTTTTAGGCGCCGCCTCTAAACAAGGATCTTGGGCAGGTGGCTCAATGATCTTTGGTTGTCTGAAAACGCTCGATCCGTTAAACGAAGAATGTGTAGTTAGAGTTCCTTGTGCAGTATTTTTCCTTGATTTGGATCTGCTAAAAGCATATGTAAAATCTATCTCGTCATCAGCATTGATGTCAGGTATATCACTTGTTTTTGGTGGGTGATGGTTTCTCAAGGTAGATTTCTTACTTAGAAGGGCTGTGTTCTCATTGGGCTCCGTAGGTTGGGGATTTCCATCTGATAACATGGAATTATCTCCCAGTTCTGAAACTCGGCCGCTCGAAGAAATACTCCTGACTTCATCATTAATATCAGCAGCGCAGTCATGATAGTCAATATAATCAATTTCTATGTCCTGTTCGTTGCCTTCGGTGCCACTAATATATATCTCCATACCTTCAAAATTGTTTTTGAAGTGGTTCAATACTTCCAGATCCTTATAATCTCTAGAAACCCAAAGGAGCCTAACGTTTACACCGTTGAAGTTTAGAATACGAAGTAGTGGTAAGCCAAAGGAAATTCCTGAACCTCCAACACACATAAACACTCTTTGCGCTTTAATTAGAAAATTTAAAGGCGAATTTATTAGTGCAGAAGAATTGTTTCGAAATGGATTCTTGGAAGATTTCGTGGTAATATTAAAAGGAACAGTAGGTTTAGAAATGAAACTCAACTCAGGTTCAAAAGCCCCTGTAATGTAATACTTTTCATTTGTACGCAATGGAAAATGCCCGTTTCTAATAATTAACCTGACCAAATTATCACTTGGAATACTAGCAATAGTAAAAGGATGTTGGAAGGGTATCAAATGGGAGAAAAACCTCCTTAAAAAATTTCTATGGTAAATGTTGATCCTTAGATGCCCTCCTGGTAGGATGGGCTTTTTGGGTAAATCGGTTAATGGGAACTCCAAAAGAGACAATGATGAAGAAATGGGTACTATCGTAACTCTCGTAACATTGGTGATATGGAGCCTATAGACGATTTGTCCCGTTAATATGAGCACATTTAAAGTGGTATAATATGAAATTCCTGGGCGAGCGTGATAATGTAGAAACACCAAAATAAGCCATGTGCTTACATAGTGAACATAGTAAAAAACTCTGTAGCTCCATCGTCTGGCATATCTCACAGAGGTGATGGCAATCAGTAGGAAAAGGCCGAGGGCAATAACCCCATAAATGTTGGGTAGTTTTCTCATTTTCACGTATAACGTATCATTAATGTACATGTAATAGAGATAGAACCACGTGTGTAGAATAGATTCAAGCACAACAATTCTGGAAATCCATTTGTGGAGAGGTAACAATGCTAAGTATAACGTGTGAGGTAACGGTGATGGCCTCAACGTTAGAAATAGTAAAGGTGGCATCAAAGCAACGGAAATTCTCCCCATTCGCTTAGTAATTTCTAACAGATCTCCGTTAGCGCCTTGTATAACAAAAAACGAGGTGAAAACAAAGCATATTAAACATAGTTGTAGTGACTGTTTGTGATACATATGTGTTTTGTGAACCCATGATCTTCTGTTGAAAACATGATGCTTTAAATGGTGACATATTTTGAAGAATTTGTCAGTTAGCAACAAATAATTCATTAAGGGTATAATAACACATATTATAATGAAAGAAATTAAAAGACATATCTGAGAATATTTGCGGACTCTTAAAGTTCTAAAATGCTTGTCCACGTCGACATCAAAACTGGGAAGATGTTCCTTGAACCAGCTAACGATGGACTTTAAATTCATGCTGAAAATAACAATAAATAAAATACAGTAAACTTTTTTAGCGGAACTTCTATTGTAATTTAACGATTTAATCTGAAGAGATGTAGATGTAATAAAACTGTTAAAGTGGCAACGTGATAATTAAAAGCTTGGCAAAAATAAGAGATCAACACTAGCTTTTTCTTTTTCCACCTAAATTTGAAGGGAAATAAAAAAGAAATTGAGGCTGTACAGAGTGTTAATCTTCCATAACGGATACCACCAAACGTTTTTACCCTAAACTTAAATTTTATTACTTATTTTACATGCATAATGGCTGCCATGCGTAGTTCATACATGTTATTTGCACCCTTTTTCTTTTTCAATAACAAAAAAGAGCTTGGGCATTACGTTTTCAACACTTTTAATATTTCCCTTTTTACATCCGTACATATAAAATGTAAACCCATGCATTCATGACAATTTTACCTATTTCTTAAAGGCCTTTGTCACTTCTTTATGGGAATGGCGCTACTTTAATTTTCCGCCTACTTTGAAAAATTTACCAAGGCGAAATTGAGTGCGCTAGGCGGAAGTTCCAGGGCACGGTCACCGAACCTTTGTGCTGTTTCGAACGAGGGTCCCGCTGGAGGTTGACGGACGCGGGAGGAGCTGGAAAGATGGAATGGAAGGACTGCAACACTCAGTAAGAAGGTTCGTGGTAGGGAACATCACCTTCTCTAGTTCCTGTAAAAATAATATGATCAAGTTTGAATCCTCGTATTGAAAAATCGCGAGTTATTAAGTGTGTAATTTAGAATACCGAAATAGCACAAGAAGAGATAAGATAAGATACTGATAGGATAATGTCTTTACCAGCTACTTTTGATTTGACTCCAGAGGATGCCCAACTTTTGTTGGCCGCTAACACCCATTTAGGTGCTAGAAACGTTCAAGTATGTACACATATCCCATACGATTATGTTCTATAGATGATAATAGGTCTCGAAAAGAATATGTCCCCGATTTAATCATATTTGGAGGTCAGAGGACCAAAGGTAATTTCAGAGGAATTTTGAACACGCCGGGTTTAGAAGAGTTAGAATTTCACTTCTTAGTGAGGGTAAGGAGAAGAAACTCAATAAGAATATACATCCTCGACTGTGTCAAAGATTATGAACTCCGATGAAACAGTAAAACGTCAAAAAATTCCACGGGATATAATTCGGTACTTTATTGGATATGGAAGAAAACATTATATATGCACAAATGAACGCTCTTACTAACATAATTTATCTTTCCTCTCTTTTTTTAGGTCCACCAAGAACCATACGTTTTCAATGCTAGACCAGATGGTGTTCACGTTATCAATGTTGGTAAGACCTGGGAAAAGTTGGTTTTGGCTGCTAGAATTATTGCTGCCATTCCAAACCCAGAAGATGTTGTTGCCATCTCTTCCAGAACCTACGGTCAAAGAGCTGTCTTGAAATTTGCTGCTCACACTGGTGCTACTCCAATCGCCGGTAGATTCACTCCAGGTTCTTTCACTAATTACATCACCCGTTCTTTCAAGGAACCAAGATTGGTTATTGTTACCGACCCAAGATTAGACGCTCAGGCCATTAAGGAAGCTTCTTACGTTAACATTCCAGTCATTGCTTTGACTGATTTGGACTCCCCATCTGAATTTGTTGATGTCGCCATCCCATGTAACAACAGAGGTAAGCACTCCATCGGTTTAATCTGGTACTTGTTGGCTAGAGAAGTTTTGAGACTAAGAGGTGCTTTGGTCGACAGAACTCAACCATGGTCCATCATGCCAGATTTGTACTTCTACAGAAACCCAGAAGAAGTTGAGCAAGTTGCTGAAGAAGCTGCTGCCGCTGAAGAAGGTGAAGAAGAAGAAGTTAAGGAAGAAGTCACTGAAGGTCAAGCTGAAGCTACTGAATGGGCTGAAGAAAATGCAGACAACGTTGAATGGTAATCATTTGAAAACCTTGCAATGTGTGTGAATATTGTAAGGAATTGAGAAAGAGAGATAAAAAAAGAGACAGAAGTATCACTTCCTTTTCTAATTTTTCTTTTTCATTTTTTTTTTAAATTCATCTATCGTTTATCTTTATCTCATATATATTTGCTTCTCTCTGAAGCGTCATCATCTATCTGTATTTTTAATGCAATCATAGTATAAAAATTTTTAACCAAATTCAAAAATTATAATATTTTAAAAGTTTATGCTTTTGTCCTTTTATATTCAAGTCATTTGGCCATTATTACGCTTTTTTTTTTATTAGGTAAGTGGTTTCAATAATTAAATTCTTTAGCGGGAAGGCTGACTATCTATAGTATTGAAGATAAGTTAAATTAATGTTTAGTTCTGATATTTCATTTTTATTATTAATTAAATTTGCACTATTCGCCATGACGGGTTCACCCGAGTATTTATTTTGCTTTCGTTATACATATATATATATATATATTCTTCCAGGAGAAATACCTGCCTTCTCTCTTACCCCTTGCTCAATCTAAATCAATCCGTGACCTTAAATCTTCTAGCAGAATGACTAAGTCACAATCGATTTTAGAAATTTGAATAACCAGCTCAGAGATATTACTGACAAAAAACTTGTAATGGCACTGTTTTAGCAAGTTTAAGATAAATGTATCCATTAAGAAAGCATTGATTTTATTCGGACCATAATAGGTAGTCACTATTAGAATATCTAAAAGTTCTAGACCAATACCATCTAATTTGTGCTTATTCAATGCGTTGGTCATAAAATTTCTTATTACAGGCTTGATGAAATCCATTATCACATTTAATTTCAACTTGTCCTTTAAATGGTAGTATAAGTTAGGAAAGTCCTGATAGAACTTCCCCTCAGTAACCGTGTAAGAATTCTTGTTGTCCTTATTGTCATCGAAACGACTATTCAACCAGGTAACGTTTTTCGTCAAATTGATGAAAATAGACCGGGATAGAGTTTCCTGCTCTTCGTTGTTACAACATTTCCTTATTGCTAGATACAATGAGTTGTTCGCATACTGACTGAAAAATCCGGCTTCGTCTAGTTCGCTATAGTGATATAAACATCTCTTGTATATTGGAAGACGAAAATCGTTCGGTATCCCAAACCAATATAAGTTATGCTTACTTATCACCAACAGCAGGTCCGTCTCATCGCCAGATGTATGACAACTTCTCAAATTGCTCCAAAACTTTTCCAATTTTAGTTCTCTTCGAAATAAGTTTCTATTTTGAAACTTTAAATTTAAGATGTTCCTCTTTGTTTCCGATTTAATGAGGTTTTGTATGGATGGATCAGTATGAGTGCACAAGGTTTCATCGTTATTATTGGCAATTAATGATAACGATTCTTTTTCACTATTGATTTTCCTTTTATTTTCCTGAATCAAAGAATCTACACTCAAATTTTTTTGTGGTCTAATGACTAATGAAGATGATCCTGATGAGTTCCTGTTGTTGTTTGGAGTAAACAAACCATCAGAAAACACAGAAGACGCAGAAGAAGATGAAGAAGAGTACATCGTTGATCTGTGATTCGGCGAAGGGGCCACAGGACTCCCCTGAGAGTTTGCTCGAGGAATGGCAAAGTTGTCTATTATGGGGACAGCATAACTAATGAGATTAGTATCTTTATCTATTGTTGTGTCCAGAATTGTTGTCCAATCTGTGGTCCCGGAATGTAGGGCCTCTTCTTTCAAATCGTTTCTTGTTATTCTATGCCTGCTATGGAATAGCCGCTGACTGGGTGGTACGTACTCGTGCATGATATTATTAACCATGAGTTGTAGCTGTTTTGTTATATCCAAAGAATTTGGCTAACGTATCCTTGTACGCGTGATTTATTTATATATACGTGCAGCACAATATATATATATATATATATGTATGCGTGCGCTTGGTTATGGCTCAGTAAAGCGAAAGTAACGGAATAAGCGAGGGAAGGGGGATCTAGCGATGAGGGAATGGCAGTAACAGACTGTTCCCTTACAATACACTCTTGCTAAATTACATCAAGGATAATATACTATTTTAAAACAAAAACCAGCCATTTCCCTAAGGACGCGAAACTTTTGTGACGCGTTTCAAATAAAAAAGAATACTGCAAAACGCAGCACAATAATTAGATAAAACTAGTGGCATATGTCACTAATTAACTATATAGTCACTAATACTGTATATATAGCCGACACAGGCTACACAAAACACAAACGCAAAGGAATTAGGAATGTAGGTAGGTACACCGAGGCTAACTGACACTTCTGGGTCATGGACAAGCTTGTTTTTAGCACATCGTAAGGAATGTAACCACGCTTGAAAATAACAACGATACATATCAAGGTAGTTAGAGAGGCATTCCAGCCATAGATACGCAACCACTTTTTCAATCTGCTATTTGTATTAACTTGTAATTCGCTTGAATTCCAGAATTTATTGACGAAATAGACGAAAAGGGGTAGTTGCAGAACTAGCTCAAGGACTACAAACCAGTATAGCCATTCTGGTTTCTCTGATAGCAGGAAATCGTGTTGCTTTGCGATGTGATCACTAACAACCTTTTGCGCAATCCCTAGTTGCCATTTAGCGGGAATAACCACTGATGAGTCGATGAATATGGTGATGGGAATGTGAACGATGAAGTACCACAAGTAGAATTGTTGCTCACGATGTCCTAGCTTCATTATCTCCGGTCGCTTTTCTCTATATGTTTTCACGTGAGTGGCTCGTTTCTCGTACTTATTTGCTGCGGTTGTTCCTTTTATACCTACTAATTCGTATCCTGTACAAAAGCCGATAATTCTTTACTATGTTTTCAAAGGTTTTTTTTTTTTAAACGATATGCAAATTATTAATTCTTTTGAATATTTCTATGTAATCTAAACCACTTTACAATATACTATATGGAATACGTGGCGAAGAAAATTCCATTATCTCACCTCCGCTTCTTTCTCATCTCTTTCATTTTCTTGTAATGTGCCTTCCTACCGCTCGTAGATTTCTCCTGAATTTCGTTGTATTTACGCTTGAAATACTTATTAGAAGCTTCATCACCCATGAGTGTTTCCAAAATAGTCGACTTTCTTTCCTTCCTGTTCATACGACTACTATAAAACTCACTCTTGTCTTCAATTATGGTACCAATAGCAAACCTCTCTGGCACCTCCCAACGTTGCTTCTTATAATGTCTCTTTGGATCAAGAGCAGCTCTATGTTTAATCAGCAATAAATCTCGTTGAACTTCACGACGCATGTTATCATCTGGCTTTGGTAAGGTAAACCAGTCATTATCGTTTTTGTCGCTCTTGTTGGGTTTTCTTTTATCTTCTGTCTCCACACTAGGCAAGACGTTCTTCTTCTTCTTCTTGTTTGCTAAAGCATCAAATCCGGTTTCTAACTTAGGAAGCTTCTTAAGATTAGTTTCGATCTCTTGAAATTTACTTTCAATTTCTACTTCATCATCATTATTGCCTATCTGCAAAACATCCTCTTGTTGAAGAGAAACTTGTTCCTTCGCTGAATTTTTTACTTCTAGACTGGCACTAGCATCTCTTAGTGCTCCAAATAAGTCTTCCACACTTTGATCCATGTTTAACAGCTCCTTTCTCACGTCCTCTTTAATTGGAAAACTTGACGTCTCATCGCATTTTCTATTTCTTTTCTATCTTCTGTTTTAATATGCTGAAAAATTTTTAGGCCGGCACTAACCACGAATTATGATAAAAGAGAAGGATGTTTAGAGAAAAGGTTTTCGTGTGAAAGGGGGAATTGCGTTGTTAACTGACATAGCTGTCTTCAATGGAATCATAACAATGAAGTTCGAAGACCTCTTGGCAACCAATAAACAGGTGCAGTTTGCTCATGCAGCTACTCAACATTACAAAAGTGTCAAAACTCCAGATTTCTTGGAGAAAGACCCACATCACAAAAAATTTCATAACGCAGATGGCTTGAATCAACAAGGTTCTTCGACCCCATCTACAGCTACCGATGCAAATGCCGCCTCAACTGCTTCCACTCACACAAACACCACGACATTCAAAAGACACATTGTTGCCGTGGATGACATATCGAAAATGAACTATGAAATGATAAAGAATTCTCCAGGGAATGTAATAACGAACGCTAACCAAGATGAGATAGATATAAGCACCCTCAAGACAAGGTTGTACAAGGACAATCTTTACGCTATGAATGACAACTTTTTACAAGCTGTCAATGACCAAATTGTAACATTAAATGCAGCGGAGCAGGACCAAGAAACTGAGGACCCTGACTTATCAGATGATGAAAAAATTGATATACTGACCAAAATCCAAGAGAACTTGCTTGAAGAGTACCAAAAACTTTCACAGAAAGAAAGAAAGTGGTTTATATTGAAAGAACTACTGTTGGATGCAAATGTAGAACTCGATTTGTTCAGTAATCGTGGCAGGAAGGCAAGCCATCCAATCGCATTCGGAGCAGTAGCCATACCAACGAACGTCAATGCGAATTCACTAGCATTTAACAGAACCAAGAGAAGAAAAATTAATAAGAACGGCCTTTTGGAAAACATTCTTTAAGCCAAGATTAACATAAGACAAGTTTGCAAAATCCCCAACTTCACTTCCATATGCATATTCATTTAGGTATATATCGTATATTTGAGAAAAATTCATATATGAAACGTTATTAAAACATGAAAAATAGAATGTGTTATCGGGCTTAACTATATTCTGCCATTCAATGCGTGTTTCTTGACCATCTCTCGCACTACCTCTGACGGTACATAGAATGGGTTATGCTTCTTTGTCTTTTTCGTGTGCTCATATTGTCTTTGGTTCTCGAACTCAACCTCCTGGGTTAAATTTATATTAAAGAACAAGAAATCCTCTATGCTATCATTATTATCTTGAGATTCCATCTCAAATAGTTCAGAAAATCCGGTGTTCCCGAGGTCATCGTATTGCAATTTTTGTTTGTCTACCTCATTACTCAAATTGCTATTGGAGGTGCTTTTGATAGCATCACTACATTTATTATGAAGCATATCCATTAACTCCGTCCTGAGTTGTTCCGACGTGTGTCAACAAAAGGATTTACTAAGAATGTTGTATTTTGAGTTTTAAAAGGACGTGCATATGCACATACATATATATATACATATATGCGTATTTATCATCACTCCGTGCTGTTTAGAAGCTGCACATATTATGCATCTATCGCGATAGTATTGTGAGTTGGAGATAAAGATTTAATCATTTGTGCAACAACCGCTTTCTACTGTAGGCATAGAATTTCGCGCATCCCACCCCTTATTAACAATCACATTTTTTTTTTTTAATATTAATGACTCCGGTGGTCGTGATTGTAATCTTGATAACAATCGCGATCATGATCACGTTCTTTAGCCTCATTATCGAACAGTACTGGAGGTGAATAGGCACACCGTTTATCTAAAAGTTCCATGATCGTGGATTGGTCCCTCAAGATGGAATCATACGTATCTACACCACCGTATCTACTAGTGGTAAATCTCAAAATATCCCCAGTGTTGCCACGGTTCAAAACATCAATGTGGTCCAGTAATAGCTCATACGGATTCGTTCGTGGACGAGGCAGTGCTCCTCTATGAATATTGAACCGATGTTTAATTTTCCACATCTGAGATTCTAATTCAGAATAGTTTCGACGTCTTGCGTCCAATTCTGATTGCGTCCTTGGTTTAACTTCGTAATATAATTGTCTATGTAAGTCTTGGTATTCTTTGGCGAACATAAAGTGATTTGACCTTAATTGCAACTCCAAGCTGCTTGTAGTATATGGTCTTTTCATATCATTTGATTTATCCTTACTCGACCTTTTAATAGAAAACCTCCTGATGAAGTGTGGCACAGCAACCACTCCAAATTTTTCTAGAGGCTTTGTGGGCTTTGTTGAGCTTCTTTTGTCAATTCCAAGGCAAGAAAAGTCGTCTTCATCGGCCAAATATTCATCTTCAAATGTATGTATCGTATCATCAGGCAAGTGTTTATCATCGTAGCCTGTATCTGCTTTAGTTGGAGATTTTACTCGTTTTTGACCACCAGATGTATTTGCGTCGCAATTGCTAATGTATTCTGCACCTAAATACAACTTTTCTAAGTCCGCTGGTAAAGCTGGATCATTGACACCCAGTGGACTTGTCATCGTGAATCGTTGTGTTAAACTAATGAAAGAACCTTCCTTTACATTTTTGTCCACTCTGTTTTTGCCTTTATCTTGATCCTCGTTATCACCATCGGTAAAATCTTGGCCGCTATTAATTCCTGAAGCAACGTTAATACCACCACCAATCCTGCTGTCCAACATCGACAAGGCATGCTCACACCTTCCACCATTTATTGATAGCCCACTTAGTGTCAGTAACCTCGTATAGAATCCATATAGGAAATTTAAATTTGAACACGAAACACCATACTTTTTGGCCAAAATGATGGGCTGATGCAAAAGAATTTGAGCAGGATATTCAAATCGGTGGTAGAAACAATAAGGCTCAAACGGTAAGGATAAATATTCCGGATGTTCGTTTGCCGTAGAGTTGATAAGTTGCAGTTTTTTACCTTTGCAATATTCTACGATTTTCCCAAAATTAATCTCTTCTTCACCTTGTGATTTTACTAGCAAAAACCTTGCAATTTTGCTTCCACATTGTGCAAAGCAAATTCCAAGTAACTCTTTCACCAGATCTTTAAAAATAATTTCTGTGGATTTGTTTTCTAACATTTTCTCATAATCAAATTGTTCATAGATGATAGAAAGGATGTTAAGTGAGATTTTAGGAATAAGCAATTCCCACATTTTCAATGCCATTTGTTTTGGGTCCAAAATTAATTTAGATTTCATCCATTTCGCAACGGTCAATCCAAGAAGGAACCTGCGAACATTTGAACCCTTAATCCCTTGCAATTCTAACGAAGCTGCTTTCGTGTTTTCCAGAATGGTTGGACTTGCTTCAAAATTAGCATCACAATAAGTTAATCCCAAAGTTATTACACATTGATCGTCGTTGACCAATGCATATGATCCAAGCGATAACTGTCTGCATTCAACCTCACACGAAATGGAAATAACACACTTGCACTTCCCTCCAAAATAACTTATGGCTATGGGCTCCAGTTCGCAACCAAAATCAGTGCTAATAAGCACAGTCGTATTGTCGTTCGTGTAATCTGACAACAATCGACAAGTTGTTTCGAAAGACTGTAAGGAAATTGCAGACACTAACACAATGTCAATTGAATACGTATTTGCACCGTTATGTTTTAATTTGTGGTGCAGCTCTTTAATATCCTTAGTGAGAATGTTTGGCGTGTAGAAATTGGCGCCTAGTTTTGTCGATTTCCAGGCAACTAACTCGTCACTAGACACATATTGCGAGACCAGTATTATAAAAGAGTTGCTCAAACTTAGTCTCCATCCTAGAAATTGTGCTGCTGGTGTTTCTCCAACTGTAAAAAAAAGGAAATTTAAATTTACATTTATATGTTAGTAAATTTTTGTTCGAATGTCTGTTTTCTTAAACTTCTTTGCCATACCTATTAAGCACGTTAATTGGTTTTCTTCCATAACTAATGCGAGTTCTTGCCTTCAAAAAAAGAAAGAAAGGCTTAGGAATACAATTTGAACTAGTATTTGTATCGTGCGTCTATGTGCTTTTGTTAATATGAAGCGTATTATTAACTCCATTCATTTTACTTTTCATTCAAATTTTGATAGTATAATATGCCTTTGTCTGCCCGGACCCTGAATTACTGACACAAAATGAAGGGATCAGTGGCCCTGAAAAAAAAAAAAAAAAAATAAACGGCGCGCGGAGTAATTATGATTATGATTATGGTTATGATTATTATTACAACTCACTATTCTAAGTCTATATCGTAAATAAGGGTCGTGTCCGTAGAATTCCCCTGCCAGCCTCTGTTGCCACTTGTGCTTATTATAAATCTTGAAGTGGGGTCGAGGTATAAGTTTGATATAATACCACCGTGATGGCCCGGCACGATGAGGAACGGCACTTTAGAACTCTTTGTAGTCGAATTCGAAGCATCTACTGCAATTTCAACGTTGTACAATCTGATATTATCCCGCGATGCACATAGTAAATGCTTGTTATTAGGCATGGCTTTAACACAAGAGACAGGCCCTGAAATAGAAGGCAGTTTCAAATTATGGATAGGTTTCGAGGGCATCTTCAAGTCAAACTGCTCCACACAGGCATTCCTTCTCCCTGCATACACATGATCACCATCTACACCCCAACATGCGGACAAACACCACGGTGGGACGCCTGCACCTCTCTCCAGAGACAATGCTGGCGACTGCGTCATGCGTCGGTCCCAAATATGCACGGAACCGTTCAACCCTGAGGTCATAAAAACGGATTCATCATAGACTATGTTCAAAGATTCTTCAGATATCTGTTCTTTGTTCTCTTCACCATTAGAACCATCCCCCGTCTCGACGGGTTCGTTGCCAGCATCTTGCTTTTCGTCTTCGTCTTCATCACCAAACAGAGAATCCATATCGTCATCTGCATTTTCATTCTCTTTACCACTGTTGACGTTACCGGACACATCCACGGACGAGTACAGCGGCCGCATTTCCAAAGATGACAATTCAGACCTTGATTTTTTAAACTCATTAACTATGTCACCCGTCTGCAAATCCCATTCCAAAAGACGCTTATCCCAGGAACCACTCAAAAACCTGTCCTCTTGACCGTTTAATCTCAGTATGTTAACGATTTGGGTATGTCCATTCCTGCCCTTAAAATAGTGCGCAATGCTCCCCTCCATGTAGCGAACGCCCTGCATGGTAATCCCACCATTCTGTAGCCCGCTCAGTATAAAGAGGCATTCGCTTTGGACTTCCAAAGAATGAACGGGGCTAACTTTGGGCTCGTAATCTGTCTTATTAGCGGAGAGTTTCATTTCTGATTTTTTCTGCGGGATCTCATTTTCCCAGTACGACTGCAAGATACCCGCGTTCTGAATAGACTCAGCCAACGAATGCTTCTGCAGGATAGTTAGAGAAAGTTTCCCCTCAAGCGTGTTCAGCAAGTCGTACTTCCTTATGTATCCATCGCTACCGCCCAAAAACAGGTACTTGAGACCCCTGGACACGGCCAACGCATTGACGTGCGTCTGGATGGGTATGGCTGCCGTGGGGTAGATATTGTACGAATCCGCAATCTGTGCGGCATTCAACATGTGCTTATAGTACTCATAAACCTCTCCATTAGCAGAGGCTTCGTGTGTAGAGGAAGATGCTTCCCTGGACCCCACTCCTCCATCAACATCGCTCAATTTCACATCCTCGGATCCAATCTTAGTAACAGCATCGCCACTATCGCCTGCACCGCCAGCACCAGCAGCAGCAGCCTTTTGCTCATCATGCTGGTGCTCATTCGTCGGTGTAGCAGTCTTATCCATTCTTGCGGCGTCGTCCTCACCATCGTCGTCCTCCTGTTCATCGTCGTCCTCTCGTTCGTCCTCGTCATCATCATCGTCCTCATCATCATCATCGTCATCCTCTTCATCTTCACCACCGTCATCATTCCCCTCGAGGTCCTGCTTTGAGTCGTTTTCCAGCCCACTCAGCATCTCTTCGTCATCCTCCTCGTCATCCACCACCTGGTTGTTAATTAGAATATCGTCAACCTCGTCCATTACGTAAAAGAAGAAAAAAAAAAAAACTGAGCCTTTAGTACACTACAGTTACTGCTACAGCCTTTTACAGCCCAGCATCTGGCACCACTACGCTATAATATATGATGCGTCTATTATGCTAGAATCCTTCCTGAAAGGGCATTCTGGAAGCCCTACGTACAGAGTGACAATATATTAGGGCATCCATAAAAATAGATTAGGGCAGCTCTGCCATTTTTTTCATAGCCGAAAGAAGAAAAACTGAAAAAAAAAATGATACGAAAAAACCGCGAAACGACGCCTTTTGTTGCGATTGTCGGGCATCGCAAGTTACGACGCGTTGTCCCTTGCATCGCTGCCGTGTGGCACGACCCACTGCGGCCTAAACGACCGAGATCGGTGCCCGGGGCAGACCACCCGAAAACTCCCGGGCATTATTTCGGTCGTTTAGTTGCGCCCCAGGGCAACCGGGGTGTATACGAGGCCGATGGCTGCGATAAACGAAAAATTCAGGCTCGTATAAGTGGCACAATAGAAGGTGAAGAAGAACAGCAGGTGCATTGAAACAAGAGGTTCAGCAGCGATCGGGTATTGTTGTTGCTGCTATTATGTAACGGTCGAAAGAAACATCGCGGTATATATTAGAGGCGGATTTCTATCTTTCTTATCAATTCGTTTTTTCATTCACTTGTTCATTCATTCTTTACATTTGTCTTGTTCTTTGAAGTGGTTGCAGAGGAGGTCAGTTTGTTGCATTTGTAAAAAAAGATAATAAGAAAAATATTCGTCTAGATTTGAGATATGGATTTGGTCTTAGAAGTCGCTGACCATTATGTCTTAGACGACTTGTACGCTAAAGTTCTGCCCGCTTCGTTGGCAGCTAATATTCCTGTCAAGTGGCAGAAATTGCTAGGGTTGAACAGTGGGTTCAGCAATTCTACGATTTTGCAGGAGACTTTGAACTCCAAGAATGCCGTCAAAGAATGTAGAAGGTTCTACGGGCAGGTGCCATTCCTGTTTGATATGTCGACGACGTCTTTTGCATCGCTATTGCCTCGTTCCAGCATCTTGAGAGAATTCCTCTCACTATGGGTTATTGTTACGATCTTTGGTTTACTACTTTACTTATTCACGGCTAGTCTCAGCTACGTGTTTGTGTTTGACAAGTCGATTTTCAACCATCCTCGTTACTTGAAAAACCAAATGGCAATGGAAATCAAGTTGGCAGTCAGTGCTATCCCATGGATGTCGATGTTGACCGTTCCATGGTTTGTTATGGAATTGAACGGCCATTCTAAACTATACATGAAGATTGATTATGAAAACCACGGTGTAAGGAAGCTCATTATCGAGTACTTCACTTTCATCTTTTTCACTGATTGCGGTGTGTATTTAGCGCACAGATGGTTGCATTGGCCAAGGGTCTACCGTGCTCTGCACAAGCCTCATCACAAGTGGCTGGTCTGCACACCTTTCGCATCTCATTCTTTCCATCCTGTAGACGGGTTTTTGCAATCCATCTCGTACCACATCTACCCATTGATTCTGCCATTACACAAGGTTTCTTATTTGATTCTGTTCACTTTTGTTAACTTTTGGACTGTTATGATTCATGACGGTCAATACCTATCAAACAATCCTGCCGTCAACGGTACTGCCTGCCACACGGTTCACCATCTATATTTCAACTACAACTACGGTCAATTCACCACTCTGTGGGACAGACTAGGGGGTTCTTACCGTAGACCAGATGACTCATTGTTTGATCCTAAGTTAAGAGATGCTAAGGAGACCTGGGACGCTCAAGTTAAGGAAGTTGAACATTTCATCAAGGAGGTCGAAGGTGATGATAATGATAGAATCTATGAAAACGACCCAAATACCAAGAAGAACAACTGAATACGGTTGCCTTGTTTGTCTCATCTTTTTTCTTTCTTTCACGTTCAAGAACTTTCACACAACGAATAACGTTTATATATTTATATACACATACATGTTTTAAGATACGCATATCATTATGATGTACACCTCACGTTAGTGCAATATGCGCTATTCGTATATTAAATTTTTGCGTTCATTTAATGGCTCTTTTTCCTATTCTAGTGAAAAAAAAAACAGAAAATCGAAGAGCTGGAAAATTTAAGAACAGGCAAATAGGAAGCTGGAAGCTTTAAAATGCCCAAGATTTCGGTGAAGCGCAAGTGTTAACTAGAAAAAGGCCGCCACTACTCTATAAGCAAAACCTTATGTCCATAGCGCGATTAGTATACTCTCTTTTCAGAAGAGTACGATCGGTTCTCTTACTTTTCATTACCATATCGCTATTGTTTTACTATACGTTCCAGAATGAAATCGATATCTTGAATTCGTACGCTTTAAACGACTCACTACCGTCCATAAACAACTATGAGCACAATACAGAAGGTTCTTCGAAACTGGATCCTCCAGACCTATCGTCAACCGGTTCTGACCGAATAGCCACCGACAAGGAAAATGGCAACGTTGCAGTGGATTTGTCAGATCCAGCTACATTGAGAGAAAAAAACAAGTACTTTCCCTTGCTGTTAAAGGGATCGTCTCACCAGATTGGTTCGAATTTACCAATTTCGTCTCTTTTGACATATAAGGAAAAGTATCCCGTCTTGTTCGAATACTCATCACCTTCCTTAACTTCTATAAGCCAGAATGACGTTCATAAGATACAGCCGGCAATGCAATTGCCACCAGATGTTGATATGATAAAACAGATAAAGGACATTTTCATGAAATCATGGAACCAAGAGCAGTTGCTGCTGAAAAGTAACCTCAGAAGGGAATCTACTTGGCCCATAGATCTAATTGATTCTCTAGATACATTGTATCTATGTGGCGAGACGAAACTTTTTCAAGATTCTGTTAATATAATAGAAGATTTTGACTTTCGAGTACCTCCGTTAGCAATGGAAGTTATTGATATTCCTGACATCACTACCCGTGTCCTAGAAGGGTTACTGTCTGCATACGAATTATCTATGGATAAACGATTACTTAACAAAGCAAAACATGTTGCAGATTTCATATTAAGATCATTTGATACCCCTAATAGAATTCCTATTTTGAAATATTTTTGGAAATCTGATCTGAGAAATCGATTTCCAGACCGTACTGTTCCATCAGGTCAATTGACTACTATGGCACTCGCGTTTATCAGATTGTCACAGTTAACCCGTTTGAATAAGTATTTTGATGCTGTTGAAAGAGTTTTCACCACTATACGTCAATCATATAACGAATTTGATATGGAGTTTATGCTGCCTGACGTCGTTGATGCCTCTGGTTGCCAGTTATTAACTCAAGAGGAAATTGAGAATGGTGCACACCTAAAGGGATCCAGCATCATGAAAAGTATCAATGAAAATTTCAAGTTCGTACACTGTCAGCAGTTAGGGAAATTCTTAAATCCTCCAATAGATGATAATAGCCTCCAAGAACAATCTCAATACCAGGCTTATAGAATTAATGAAAAAACAGTACCCATTCTAGAAAATCTATTCAAAATCAATGACCTCTTCCAATCTTCTTATGATATCCTGGACGGCTCAAGTAAAAATGCTAATGCTGCAACGATGGACCCCAGTATTGGTTCAGAGGTAGAAGCAGTCGACGAAATAATTGAGAAAAGAAACTTTAAAGACGGTACTAAAAAAGATTCGACAAAAAACACCGTAGGTGATAAATCATTAATAGACTCGCAAACGTTTTTAACAAATTCCATCAGTAACATTTTTAAATTCATGACTTTTCGACCCATGTTGCCCAAGCAAACGGAAAACAAAAAGTTTAATTTTCTGAATTCCATTCTAACAAAATCTCAATTCATGCCCACGACTAATGAGCTAGATGTCACGATAAGAAAATCTTACGATGTCTCGTTATACTCATGCAGACTTGGCGGCATTCTAGGTTTAAGTTCACGTGTTCCCCACCGAGGCGGTGTCAACACGAAATATATTTTACCATCGTCACTATTGGAAATGAGCGAAATAATAACAGAAAGTTGTTTTATGCTAATGGAGGAGTTCGACGGGCTGCTCCCTCAAAAATTCGAGTTGGACCCTTGCACTGATGAGACTAATGGGAATTGCGAGTTTAACGGCGAAACTAAATCACGAATGATTGCCAACGGCGAATATGAAACTTTTGAAAATGACCTAGATGTCGGGATCAAAGTTTCGAATTATGGGAAAGGTGGGAATGACCAGAAAGCTAAGAGAAATGTACTAAGCAAAGATGGGATAACAGAGACTCAAAACATAAAAGGTGATACTGTTGGAAGCTCGAAATCGATTGCTGAAATAGACGGCGACGAAGTAACGCAAATACGTAGAGTTTTTACGCTTGGTAAGGATATCAAACCGCATATTACAACGGACGATACCATGGGTTCTCAGTGGAAAAACCATCCAGACTGGCCATTTTGGGTCAACAAGGTAGAATCCAGAAGATTGTTGGATTCGAATATCATTGAATCTATATTTTATATGTACAGAATCAGTGGAGAACAAAAATGGAGAAGCATGGGTAAGCAGTCTTTTGGAATCTTAATGCAAGAATTAATGGAACTAAACAGTGGTGCCAAAGGATTGTGGCAAATAAAGGAATTTTATGAAAACGGTGAAAAAGTGAACAATGATTTACCTAGCTATTGGTTCTCCAGAACATTAAAATACTATTTGCTACTATTCAGCGATGGTGACAAGGTTTCCCTGGACAAACACATCTTAACTCAAGGAGGGCACATAATCAAAAAGAAATGAAGTTAACGTTAGAAAAATCGTACGCACATACATACATACATATAGGTACATATATACATAATGAGAAGAGGAGAAAATGAATACTTATACAGTAATGTTTATTTTTTTGGGATTAAGTGTCGTTGTGGTGATTTCTTTACACAGCCAATGGGTATTCGCCAGCCCAGTCGTAAATTTCCTTTTTCCAGGTGTTCAAAACATCAGAGCCTTCGTCGACCTTGGCTTTGAAGTCCTTTAATCTACAAGCATCCTTTGGCAAGCTTTGTTGAACTTGTTGAGCGAATTCTACAGCCTTGTTAATGTATTGAACAATTCTGTGGAAATCTTCTTCACCCATTCCTCTAGTGGTCATGGCTGGAGCCCCAATACGGACACCACCTGGAACCAAAGCAGATTTGTCACCTGGAATAGAGTTTTTGTTCAAAGCAATGTTAATCTTTTCACAAATGTATTCAACACGAGCACCATCAACACCCTTTTCTCTCAAGGATACTAGAACCATGTGAGAATCGGTACCGTTGGAAACTAATCTGTAGCCCAAGTTCTTAAATTCACTTTCCAAAGCCTTAGCATTCTTCAAGACTTGAGTTTGGTATTCCTTGAATTCTGGAGTGGCAGCTTGCTTCAAAGCAGTGGCCAAAGCAGCAATGGTATGGTTGTGTGGACCACCTTGGTGACCTGGGAAAACAGAGAAGTTAATTGGGTTTTCCAAGTCGTATAGAACTTCCTTACCGGTCTTAGGGTTGATAGATCTCACACCTCTTCTGAAGAAAATCATAGCACCACGTGGACCTCTCAAAGACTTGTGAGTGGTGGTGGTAACGATATCAGCGTATTCGAAAGGAGATGGGATGACACCTGCGGCGATCAAACCAGAAATGTGGGCCATGTCTACCATCAAGTAAGCACCACATTTGTCGGCGATTTCTCTCATTCTCTTGTAGTCAATTAAACGACAGTATGCTGAAGTACCAGCAACAAGAACCTTTGGTCTATATAGGATGGCGTTCTTTTCTAAAGTATCGTAGTCGATAATACCGGTTTCTGGGTTAACTCTGTATGGGAAAGATTCGAAGTATGTGGAAACAGCAGAAATTTTTCTGTTTTCAGTAGCGTAACCGTGAGACAAATGACCACCATCTGGTAGGTATAGACCCATCAATCTTTCATGAGGCTTCATAATAGCTTGATAAACCTGCAAGTTAGCAGGAGAACCAGATAAAGTTTGGACGTTAACACCCCATTTGTCTGGAGTAACATGGAAAGCTTTCAAAGCTCTTTGTTGACATAGAATTTCCATTCTGTCAATGTGTTCATTACCACCGTAGTAACGAGCACCTGGATAACCTTCAGAGTATTTGTTGGACAATGGAGTTCCAAGGGCATCGAAAACGGAGGTTGAGGTGAAATTTTCAGAAGCAATCAAATCGATGGAGTGCTTTTGTCTTTCAATTTCATCCTTGATAATGGAGTCCACTTCAGGGTCGGTGTCCACCAAATGAGAGGTGATCAACTTATGATGAGCGTCGGATAGAGTGTAAGGCATGTTAAGGAGGATTCGGTTTAAGCTGTTATGCTTTGCTATGGGGTAGTATCTTTCGTAAAGGTTACACTAGAAGAAGGAAAGATTACTGAACGCAAACTAAGGGAAGCAAGTTCTGCATTATATATAAAACAAGATGAAGAAGACTCATGGTTCGGTCTAAGATGATTATGAATTTAAAAATTATACAGAGTAAAAAGCGAACATGAGAAACCCAAGAGATAGAGTCAAACCTTTATGGTCAAAGCAACCTGAAAGGGTCATTTCTCACCAGGAGTCATGTTTCGTGTGTGAAATATTTGAAAAATTTCACTTCTTTTTTCTTTTTTTTTTTCTACATTAAAAATCGGTGCGTTGTCTTTTCAAAGATGAGGTAGATGAAGATGGTGACTCCGGCTGTTCAGATCCGATTGACTCGACCGACTCTGTTTCCTGTGGTGGCTTCAAGTAGTTGTCCATGTACCATTGCAATTGAGCTATGCTCTCTTTGATATCACTATAAGCAGTGTGGGCAGCTTCTTTTTTTGGATTACGTGCTTGTAAAGCGGGATTGTGTCTGCGGGCAACTTCCATGATGCTACTGACGTCAACTATTCTGTAAAAGAGATGATCAATGACCTTGGGAAACTCGCGGACCATGAACAAGCGGTCCATATGTACACTATTGCCTGCCAAGACGCCAACGTTCTTGTCTGGGATGTAGCGCTGGATGTACTCGAGCAGCTCATCTTCTACCTGGGCCAAAGTCTTCTCACTTGCCAAAACTTTGGCGGTGAGACCGCTATTACCGTGGTGCTCAATACACCACTCGTTCATTTTGTTCATCACCTCGGGACCATAATGGATGACGCTCTCATAATGCGAGTCTCCTTGGCCATCGGCCGCTTTGACGGGTGCCAGGTGTCCATCGGTGATGATGCAGCAAATCTCGATAATTCTGTCATTCACGTGGTCTAAACCGGTCATCTCGCAGTCGATCCAGACCAAGGGTTTGAACAGCTTGGTTTTAAGTTCGGGTGTTTGCGCCATTGATTGCAGGTTTTGGATGGTTCGAGGACGTAAGTACTGTGAAACGGATCTTCTGTACAGCGAGAAGAGGTTTGGGCGAGTGCGAGCTACGATTCTTGCCGGAAACAACAACCACTTCATCTTGATCTCTTCTGTTTATTTGTGAAAGCTCCTTTTCTTTTTTTTCATTTTCTTTGCAAATCGAAAAGTTCACACTGATTTTTTATTAGTTCTTTTAAGTGCCCAACTTGACAGGAAAAAGAAACACCCCAAAGGGAATACCAGTGTATGTAAGGCTTGAATTATACGTATGAGCATGCGTTTGATGGTTGTCGTCAGAGCCAGTGCTCTGAGAGTGTCCCAGATGACTACAACCCTTGTATAAAAGTACATCTTCTTGATTATTTATCACGACACACGAGGTGACCGATTATTCAGAATCGGTACCAAAAAAGAAAGAAAATTGAAGGAAATGAAAAATTTTCAATGTATTTCTCGAAAGCCTGGAGTTGATCAAATGTTCAAAAAATAGGGCAGAATAGCATAACACACATCAATAACACCGAGCCAGCATGCCTACCGTCTCCGTGAACAAGCAGCAATTATTTGATCTTCTAGGCAAAAACTACACTTCCCAAGAGTTCGATGAATTATGTTTTGAATTCGGTATGGAAATGGACGAAGACACCACAGAGGAGGCCTTGAAAACCGGGGAGGAGCCGGAATTGAAGCTTGATATCAGTGCCAATCGTTACGATTTGCTTTGTATCGAAGGTATTTCACAGTCGCTGAACGAATACTTGGAACGTAAAGAAAGACCTGACTATAAATTAAGCAAGCCAACCACTAAGTTGATCATCGACAAATCAACGGAGCAAATTAGACCTTTTGCTACCGCTGCTGTATTGAGAAATATCAAGCTTAACGAAAAATCTTACGCTTCTTTTATTGCCTTGCAAGATAAATTACATGCCAATCTATGTAGAAACAGAAGCTTGGTTGCCATGGGTACTCACGATTTAGATTCAATTGAAGGTCCATTCCATTACAGAGCTCTACCACCAAAGGACATCAAGTTCGTACCATTGAATCAAACCCAAGAGTTTACTGGTGACAAATTGATCGAGTTTTATAAATCTCCAGAACAGAAAAACAACATAGGGAGATACGTTCACATTATTGAGGATTCTCCAGTCTTCCCAGTTATTATGGACAGCAAAGATCGTGTTTGCTCCCTGCCACCATTAATCAATAGTGAACATTCGAAGATCTCTGTGAACACCCGTAACATTTTGATTGATATAACCGCCACCGATAAGACCAAAGCCGAGATCGTTTTGAACATATTAACTACAATGTTCTCACGTTATTGTGACGAACCATTCACGGTTGAGCCTGTAGAAATTGTCTCTGAACACAATGGCCAATCCCGTTTGGCGCCAAACTTCAACGATAGAATTATGGATGTCTCCATTAAGTACATCAACTCCTGTCTTGGCCTAGATCAATCCGCTGATGAAATTGCTCATTGTCTAAAGAAGATGTCGTTGCATGCCGTTCAATCAAAGGAAGACAAGGACATCTTGCACGTTGACATTCCGGTAACTAGACCTGATATTTTGCACGCTTGTGATATAATGGAAGATGCCGCTGTCGGTTATGGTTTCAATAATTTGCCAAAGGGTGAGAAATTATCCAATGCCAACTTCATTGCCAAACCATTACCAATCAACAAGGTTTCTGATATTTTCAGAGTTGCATCCTCTCAAGCCACGTGGGTTGAGGTTTTACCATTGACCTTATGTTCGCACGATGAAAACTTTAAATTTCTAAGACAATCCGACAATGGTGATTTAGCTGTCAAATTGGCCAACCCAAAGACTTTGGAATACCAAGTTGTTAGAACCACTTTATTGCCTGGTATCTTAAAGACAGTCAAGGAAAACAGAAAACATTCCTTGCCAATCAAAGTCTTTGAAACCGGTGACGTTGTATTTAAAGACGACAAACTAGAAAGGAAGGCGTACAATGAACGTCACTGGGCTGCCATCTACGTGGGTAAGAATTCTGGGTTTGAAATCATTCAAGGGTTATTGGGTAAAATCATGCAAACTTTTAGAACAGAGTGGATTGCAGACTACGGTGCTGCTGCTTCTGGCAGAGGTTACTGGATTGAAGAAGACGATTCTGTGAAAACCTACTTCCCAGGTAGAGGTGCCAAGGTCATGTTCAGATCCAAAGAAGGCGCTGAGCCAAAGCAAATCGGCCACTTGGGTGTCTTGCATCCTGAAGTCATGATGAATTTCGACGTTCCATTCGCTGCATCCTTTGTAGAGGTTAATGCCGAAGTCTTCCTATAATGTAATGTTCTAACAAAAATTTTTACTGATTTATAAAACTTATATAGATAGATAGACACATATATATATCTATATATAGAAACACAACTAAAGTTTACCATGTTTTATATAATATTACTACCGCTACTGAGTAAATGTTTAGCTTGTACTTAACTTTCAAAGACAGTTTTTTTGATAAACATCAGTACATTTAATAATACATCCATACATTTATGTTAATTTGTTTTTCCTTTCCACCTCAGTGCGCTTCTCTTTTGAAAAAATCCTCAACAGGCCACGCGAACAAATCTTACCGAGAATTTCCTAAAATGTTTCAAACTATCATTTAGCTGCATACAATATGTACATTATTAATTGAGATTAACAACTTTACCTGTACTTTACCGTTATCAAATTATAAACCACCAAAACAACAGATTAAGAAACAATGGCCCCAAACGTATGATACTTTAAAAGGAATCCACGCCCGATTACGAAGTCTATGTTTTACTGTTATTGTAATGATTGATTGTACGCGAATAACAAGGAAGATAGTAAAACCAAAAAAAAAAAAATAAAAATGTACGAAACGAAGAAGCGTCTATGTGTTTAGTTGCTTTTCTGTATTTTAAAAATTCACTACTTGAACATTGAACTCTATATCGACTCCCTTCTTTTTATCCGTTTCTGAATGTTTTTTTGTTTGAGATTGTCATATGTGATTGTTAATAGCAGTAGGCAACTTTGTGGTTTCGGGATTGAAAGAAAATCGTGAAATATTCGTTTTTTACTAACATTACTGTTCTGAAAATTTTTACTAATTTTCAATCTTTAATTTTTTTGATATAGACTTCCAGAAAGCAAAAGATTGCCAAGACCTTTACCGTCGATGTCTCTTCTCCAACTGAAAACGGTGTCTTCGACCCAGCTTCCTACGCTAAGTACTTGATCGACCACATCAAGGTCGAAGGTGCTGTCGGTAACTTGGGTAACGCTGTCACTGTCACTGAAGATGGTACCGTTGTTACTGTTGTTTCCACTGCCAAGTTCTCTGGTAAGTACTTGAAGTACTTGACAAAGAAGTACTTGAAGAAGAACCAATTGAGAGACTGGATCAGATTTGTCTCTACCAAGACCAACGAATACAGATTGGCCTTCTACCAAGTCACTCCAGAAGAAGACGAAGAAGAAGACGAAGAATAAATTCATTAATATTATTTTAAATAGAGCATAAGTTTTGTATAATTAAAATCTTCTAAACCTAATAAATATGTTTAATGAATGATTCAATATCAAAAAAAGAAATCCATTGGGCCCTTAGTGCATTTTTATTTTTTTTTTTTTTTTTTTTTTTTTTCTCTTTCTGAATTAGAGTACATCTCATCGCAGGGTCTCTTTTTGCACGTTTTTGATGTTGCTTATGAGACGCTTTGCCTTTTTAACTTCTTCAGTATATTTTAAATATATACCAATTTATTCACAATATCATTACTCTTCTCAGTTTCCAATTAACATGAATCCTAAAAAAGTGGCCCAATTGCCCGTTCACAATAAATCAACGCTTCCACCACAGGAAATAATCGATCTTTTTAAAATAACATTCTTAGAAGAGCTATATCCAAAAGATCAAGACAATGAAAAGTCACCGTTAACTGAACAAATACAGGCGGTAAAATCTGACCTTTATAACAGAGATTACAATGCTGCTTTCAATAACGACTCGAAAAGAATAGCATATTGTTGTCGTTGGTCACCGTCCAGAGCAACAAGTTACGCATCAGTATTTGCACATTTCCCTGAGCTTCTAAAGATTATCAGATGCGAAATTGATGACAAGGACTCAAATGTGCTCTGCATAGGTGGCGGCGCTGGTGGTGAGCTGGTTGCATTAGCGAGCATATTCACTTTATCGAGAGATTTTTCGTCTAAATTTGCCTCTGCTTTGAAAATAGACAACGAAGTAAACAAAAAGCCTAGAAATTTAAACATACAACTAGTAGATATCGCCGACTGGTCCACAGTTGTTGAAAAGCTAACAGCTACAATAAAGTCGAAATGGCTATATGGTGATTCAGAAGCAGAGTCATTTAACGTCAACTTTACCCACAAGGACTGCCTACAAATGACAGAGCCACAAGATATCAAGATATATCAAGGCCTCGACCTAATAACTCTACTTTTTACTACAAATGAACTATTTACACAGAAAAAAGTGGAGAGTATAAAATTTCTGCAACGGTTAAACGAGAACTGTGCCCCAGGCTGCCATCTTCTCATACTAGAGAGTGCAGGAAGCTATTCTCACATTACCATCAACAACAAGAAGTTCCCAATCCAATTTCTTATCGATACTATCTTAGTAGGCAATAGAAAGGACAAGGGAACGACAGGTCCATGGTCACTAGTATCCGAGAACGACAGTATTTGGTATAGAATGGACCCAAAACTCGACTACTCGATTCCATTGGAAAACATGCGATTCTTTTACCGTCTTTATGTCAAGAACTAACAGGCTTTATGACGTTTTACTGTTCTCTTTTCATTGTTCTTTTCTCGAAGAGTTTAGAAAAATTTTTTTTCTTCTCATCCACACCGAAAAAATATTAATAAGAGAGTTGAAAATTCGATTTGGAATCAGAAATAAAGAAGGGGCCACGATCAAACAAGACTCATTTCGAATAATTGTAAAAAAAAATTAGCACAAAACAATATGACCGTTCCCAGGAATCGTCCCATGGCACCATTTGGCACCATTATCAAATCAAGAATAAAACAACCCCAGTTTTATTGGTTTATAGGCCATTTTTTAACCATCTTTAACTTTATACAATTTCATCTTTCAATCACGTCCAAACAAAACCAATTGTCATGCTATAGAAGATCATTATTTTACATATCCGTTACATATGCCATCGTTCTTTACCAGTTTTTCAAAAGTGACCAGTTAAAGTTCAATTTTACGCTTTTGCGCCAAGAGATGAAGAAATTGGATAATTTGCAGTATTTTGCCATGCTATTCATACTTTTTCTCTTATCACAGTTTAACATCATAATCAGCGGCTCGTTATACAGTCCCGTTATCTTTTCAATCTTTCACTTCCTGAACTATTTTAAGGAAAACCTTTTGCCATTTTTGCCTTTGATACCACTTAATTTGAAAAATTTGTTGAACTCCAAAATAACGGTATTCATCCAAAACTACAATGGATTTTTCTTACAGATGGCGCAAGTATTTGAGATTATCTGCGGCCTACGTGTGGGCCTCTTCTTAGTGCCCTTCAATTTTTTCTTGTTGTTGGTAAGAAGAGCAAACGTGTCGTTTGAGGTAGTGGGTACAATGTTGGCAGGACTAACCTATGTATGGTTTTTCAAATTAAGGTACCTACAAAGTGAATCTATGAGGCAGATATTTAAACAATATGTCCTTAGGTTGGATGCATATGTCAGCCGTACTTTGCCCCCATATTGTTCCCGTTTATGGAACGGCTATAAGAATTTCGTTATGACAGTGTTTTGGAAGATACCTGTGTAGCATGCTCATTTTAAGTATATCTAAATATTATTTTGTATATACTCACACTCCTCTATAGAAAGCAAAAAATTTCAAAAACGTTTGAAAAGCTTTGTTTAACGATACTTGTACTTAATTTTAGAGTCAGTTTCACCCCTCCTCTCCCTTTTCATCTGCCTTTTGGATTTGGATTGTCCCTCATTAGCATTTTTTGAGCGATTATCTGCCTGAGTTTGTTGAGCGCCAGGCATGAACATGTTTTTGAGGCCATATAACTTGTAACCAGCATAGATGGGGCACAATAGTAGACACCACCAAAATTTGAATGTCCTGAAAGCTATAATACCAATGTTACCAAAAAGTGATAGATATATCAAATCAAAAAAATATGATATCAAATTTGTATTGTCGTTCAAGTCTATACCTTGTTTTACTACGCGATTGCCATCATATTTGGGCTTACCGGATAGCACAATGATATACAGAGCAACGAACATAGGAACGTTCAAAGCCACCAGCTTAATCCATTGGCCAATTGTAACCTTACGTGAAATGAATAGACGTACGATAGCCATTCCTAAAAACAAAGAGACTTGCTTGTATAAGCCCTGAATTATTTTTGCATTTGAACTAGCCTGTTTCCTCCCTGCTTTGCCAGCCATTCTACCAACACAAACTTAGACCACTGCCTTTGGTGTCTTCTTGAAGCCACACGTGAATACTACCTTTTTTTCATCTATTATCTTTTTTTAATTACGTTGAAATTTTTCATTTCAAAGGCGCAGAACGAAGGTCGACTAATTTCATGACAGTCGGTAGACGTGGAGAAAAAAGTTGATTGTTAAGCCTATTAAGTTCCACTGAGACAAAGACCCACAAAGCTAGCTAGCATTGCCGCACTTCTCCAGAACAATGTTCTCCTTTGTCCAAAGATTCCAGAATGTATCGAACCAGGCCTTTTCAATGGGAATTGTAATGGTTGTATTCATCATGGCATCCTCATACTATCAATTAATCAATAATAACGCGTTCTCAGTACCTAGTAATATCGATAACGTCAAAACTTTAATAAATGTTAGAACAAGTAGATATTTTGGCTCACAGAGAGGCAAGGCAAAGGAAAATATGAAAATTAAATTTGATCTAAATACAGATCTCACTCCCCTATTCAATTGGAATACAAAGCAAGTTTTTGTCTATCTAACTGCTGAGTATAACAGTACTGAAAAAATAACAAGTGAGGTAACATTTTGGGATAAGATCATAAAAAGCAAGGATGATGCTGTGATTGATGTGAACGATCTAAGATCCAAGTATTCTATCTGGGATATTGAAGATGGAAAATTCGAAGGCAAGGATTTGGTTTTCAAGTTACACTGGAATGTTCAACCATGGGTAGGTTTGCTAACTTACGGTGAAACTGTAGGCAACTATACACTGACCGTGGAAAATAAAAACAAAGTTTAGACTAGTCTTTGCTCTCTCAATTTTTGTTAATTATTTACATGATTTTTTGATATATATGCAGTTGATTATACAATATGATATATGCATTTCTAGAATTTACTCACAGGTAATACTCTCTTAGATTTCCTCAGTTCTTTAAAATATGAAAGATGTCTCATTTCAATCTGTTCCCATTTATTGATCTTGCTTCTTGGCATTAATAAGTAATCTTTCATAAAATACTTGTAATTTGATATGAAGTCACGTACCTGATCTTCTAAAGTTTTTAAATCATCAATACCGTCCAAATATGTGTCTAACTGCCTCATTATACTGTTATATGTATCGCTTTTTAAGTATAGTCTGGGCTGAAATTTATTGGGCTCTTTTTCCTTCATTTTTAATGTTGGCCAAGATTTATCACTGGACTGCGTCTTATCCTCGGATAGTTTCGTTAATAGTCTAAATTTATGGATCAAATTATACCCATGAATTAGTGTGTCATCAACGATTTTCATACCATACGAAAGGGTTCTTGGATCCTTAAATAACGCTTCTACAGCGCTGTTCCACGATATATTATCTAAAATAAAACCTTTTTCTCGCAATTTCTTCCACAGTAATGGCAGCTCATCGATTTTATTCATTGCAATCAACTGACTTACTTTATAAGGGAACAATCCGCTGAATATGCTTCTTAGTTTAATATTTGGCGTTGTAGATGATGGCAAGTTTTCAATGTTTTCAATACGATCCATGTATTTAGCGAAAAGTGTTTCGAAATCTTTCCATTGTTCAATTTGAGCTAGTAATACCAACAATGATCTCATCATCACAAATTTATTATTATTTGATATCCAATCATGCTTTTTGAAGAAAAGCTCATTGTACCGGTTGTATAACTCTAAAGCCCGCTGTGGGCTATCATGTTTCACAATCATTCTCATTGGCCATGCCATGACCGAGGGATGCAGTTTGTTATACGTAACGTCGAGAGTTCCATTGGCAGCATTTTCCATGATGTCTTCTACCATATTAATCGTTTCCTTGATTTCCTCATTATTTTGTAGGCTTTTTTTGGCAACGGCCTTCAATATATAATATAAAATTTTGGAATTCGCTGGTACCTTATTCTGTGACATTGTCTTGTACAAGTTAATTATACCGTCACGATAACCCTCTTTGTCATATGCCTCCATTATTATTTCAAAATGTGTAGCGTCCACCTTGATTACAGAATGTTTTATTAGTTGATCTATGATGCTCAATGCCGTTTCGCAATCTTCGTTCAGTGTAACTAAAAATTTTATCATCATCTTGTAAAATTCACTGTTTACAGCCAGTTTTGAGGTTGTGATCTTGTCGAAAAGTTCTTCACACTTGTTGGCATTTCGTAAACCAATATAAGCTTTGATGGCTTTGTTATACACTGAAATTAGACCATCTCTCCAAGATAAATTCTTTGAATGTTTTTCAAATAATGCTATTGCCTCTGTTGGCCTGTTACTCTCAATATATACATCCATCAATGCAGAGATACTTTTTCCAGTGTGTTGGATATTATAATGTTCAGTCATAAGGTTGAATAATTCTTGAGCGATTAAATGGTTCGTAGTTTTGCAACACATTTGTATCAATAAAGCAAAGTGCCCCTCCGTGATTTCCACGCTAGGATCCTCGCTTAGTCTTTTTAATATCCTAAACGCACCATCAAGGTCATTTAAACCACGATACACTTTAAGCATTATGGTATGCGTTGCTGTTGAAGGCGTTATGTCGTATTTCTTGAATAGTTCGAAGTGGCTAAAACAGGCTGCGAAATCTCCGACTTTATAATGTGCATATAGTAAAGATTGTAAAACAGCGTATGTCGGTATCATACCTCTCCTCAATAACTGTGTATATAGTTTATTGACACTATCCAATTCACCAATTCTGGCCATAGTATACATCAAAATACCATAATGTTGTATGGAAGGTAGCTTACCGATACCGAAAAGAGCATTGAACTGTTGTTGTAAGGCGTCCCAATTATGCAGCCTAGAATGAGCCACCAAAAGATAATCAAATTGGTTTTGGTCGTGCTGAGCATCAGGGTATTTCCAATATGTTGACGAAACCAAATTAAACTTCTGCATGTGACAATACGTCTTTAGAATACACGTCAGGTCAGAACTCACTATCGGCAGGTTATGTTCGCACTTGTAATTCCAAACTGCTTCTGCAGAAGAAAATTTCCTAATATAAGTTAATAAGAACAACAACGTAGTTGCAAATTGAGACGCTATTGCGGGCCCTTGCGTTAGCTGAATTGCTTTCAAATAAGATAAATAATCGGGGCGAACATTTGATTGCCTCATGAATGATAAAAAGTTTCTCAAAACTATCTTGTTCTCCATATAATTCGTAAATTCACAATGTCCATTCACTAGTTTCATCCATTTGACCCATTTATATACAGCTTCTTCATGCATATTCATTATAACCATCCTAGAGAAAATCGAGTTAATGAGGTCTATCACCATTGTCTTTTGTGTTAATAGAAACCGTTGTATGATATCAGAGATTGCCTGATCTAATTGAATACCTCTTTGTAAAATCAATAAAGAGAGAAGGAACTTTTTCAATTCAGGTAATGAGGCATCCTGTTTTAACAATCTTTGTGAACCAATAGTGGTATAAAGAAACTTCTGTGCAATTTTTATAACGTTCCCATAGGCCTGGTGCCGATAAAGATACTTTATAAGGTACTGTCGTTCAAATGTTGTGGTAGCTGAATTACTTGTTATTGATGTTGTTGCTTTCTTTGTTAATCCACTGCCAACCGACTTTAGAGGAACACTTCCGCGCGCCATAAAATATGAGACCAGGTTTCTCTCATCCTGTGAGCATAATGGTGACGTCGATTTATCTCGAAGCAGCTTCCTTATATGATCAGGTACGCCGGTACTCCATATACCCTTCTTATAATTATAATTTCTTAATACGGCAGGAGCACACCTTTTCATAATGGCCAAAAAGCGTGTTTCAGTATACTCCAACACCCTTAATCACTTAAATTCGAAGCTTTGTACACTATTGCGGCCTCTTTCCTGGGTATCGAGGCTGCGTTAGCGTCACCTAGAAATCCCACTTTAACTTACACTACATGATTTTTTATTTTTATTTCTCTATTGGCCCGAAAAGTTACTTTTCCTTCAAACAATGAAAAATTTCAAAATCAAACCTCATCGCGATAGTATTAAAAGTGCTTTCACAAGAATGATACAGGAAGGTGGTCAAGTAAGCAACTGAGCAAAATCAATATGGGTACAGCCAAGCAAAATCAAAATAGAAAGAAGTTTACGAGGGAGTATAAGGTTAAGGAGATCCAAAGAAGTATTACAAAGAAAACTAGACTGAGAAAGGAATACCTTAAAGCTTTAAAAGATGAAGGGTATGCCGTACCAGAAAAGGAACCAAAAACCGTGGCAAAAGAATCTGTAAGGAAGATTAAGGAAGCCAGGGCAATAGAGGGAAAGAAGAAACTAGACGAGAAGAAGGAGATCAAGAAACAAAGAAAGAGAATGCAAAAAGATGAATTAAACAAGCAAAGAAACGAGCAATTGGAAAGAATCAGAGTTTCGAAGGAAAAATTTCAGAGGAGAGAAGATAGAAAGAAGAAATTGACTCAAAGAACAAGGACAGGCCAGCCCTTGATGGGCCCTAAGATAGAGGATCTTTTGGATAAAATTAAGACGGATGATACTTATACCTCCTAGATAATGATATTCTTCAAAATTTCTTTTCATTCGTGTATTTACAGAAAGATCTTTTTATTTAAATTTACTTAATTAGTGTGTATATTAATTTTATTTCCTGCCTTTTGTTAATTCCTTTTTATTGGAATTTGTTATTTACAAGACTGTTTTGCCCATGAGGACTTGACTATTTCTTCGCTTGCTTCTTTTGGAACTCAGATATCAATTCTTTTTGAACATGGGGCGCTGTTGGAGCGTAATGACTAAACTCTAATGAAAACTCACCTTTACCTTGAGTCGAGGCTCTTAATGAGGTGGCGAAACCGAACATCGTGCTCAAGGCACATTCTGCTTTTAATGTAAATTCATCATGACCATTTTCGGTATCCTGTATTACTGCTTGTAATTTATTCAATAAACCGATGACGTTACCTTGAAACTCGTTTGGCGATGTTACTGAAACATTCATGATAGGTTCCATGATCACCGGCTGTGCCCTCAGGAAGGCGTCACGGAAGGCTGACATAGTAGCTGTTTTGAATGATAATTCATTAGAATCCACGGCATGAATAGCACCATCATTGATTAGCATTTTAACATCCAAAACACGATGACCGATCAATGGTCCCTTTTCACATACTTCTTCAAAACCCTTACCACATGCAGCCAAATACTTGTCCGGTATACGGCCACCAACAATAGCGGTCTCGAATATGTTGCCTTTGGTAATGTCATCCACGGGAGATAAGGTACCGATAACTCTACCATATTGACCAGCGCCACCAGATTGTTTTTTATGTGTATAATCAAAATCTGCCGGGATGGTGATAGATTCTCTATAGGAAACCTGCGGTTTACCCGTGACACAGTCCACATTATATTCACGTCTCATTCTTTCAACGTAAATCTCCAGATGCAATTCACCCATCCCAGAAATAATTGTTTCTTTAGATTCAGGATCGAACTTCACTCTGAATGTAGGGTCTTCCTTTTGAAATCTGTTCAAAGCCTTCGAAAAATTCGATGCGTCCTTTGAATTTGGCGTAATCGATAACGAGACAACAGCATCTGGAACATACATGGATGACATAGAGTATTGAACGCTACCATCAGTGAATGTATCTCCAGAAGCACAGTCAATACCAAAAGTAGCGCAAATTTCACCTGAGCCAACTTCATCAACATCTTCCATCTCACTAGAATGCATCCTGACCAATCTTGCAACCTTCACTTTTTTACCAGTCTTTACATTTGTAATGTAATTACCTTTTCTTAAACGCCCCTGATATACGCGAACATAAGTCAATTGACCATATTTGCCTTCTTCCAATTTGAATGCCAATCCAACAAATGGCTGTTGCACCGCAGGAACTAAGTTAACCTTGGCTTCGTTGTTGCTCACATCTAGAGCTGTATTCAACACTTCAGAGGGATTAGGTAAGTAGTCTACAATAGCGTCCAAAACGGGCTGAATACCAGTATTTGCCAGTGCGGATCCCATCAAAACTGGTGTAAAAGACCTAGCAATTGTAGATCTGCGAATAGCATCTTTAATTTGTTGCGTGGTAGGCTCCTTTTCTTCCAAAAACATTTCTGCCATTTCATCATCCACATCAGCAAGTGTTTCGATCAAAAGTTGTCTTTTTTCCTCCATTAATGGCTTCAAATTTTCAGGCACTGGCCCTTTTTCTATAATTTCACCATTATCACCCTTGTTGTAAATAGCAACTCTATTAATCAAATCAACGACACCAGATAAGCTTGATTCCGATCCGATAGGAATTTGTACAGCAGCAGCAGGTATTTTTAGTTTCGAATTAAGTTGTTCTATTGCACGGAAGGGATCTGAACCCATACGATCCATTTTGTTGATGAAAGTTACTCTTGGAACATTATATCTACGCATTTGACGATCCACGGTCACAGTTTGGGATTGAACACCTGAAACAGCACAAACAACAAGAACTGCACCGTCTAGTACTCTAAGAGCACGCTCCACTTCGATAGTGAAATCAATATGACCTGGAGTGTCGATCAAGTTGAAATGATAGTTTTTGCCCTCTTTATCCCAAGAGCAGTAAGTAGCGGCAGACTGAATAGTAATACCCTTTTCCCTTTCAAGATCCATAGAATCCATCTTGGCTCCAACATTATCCCTACCACGAACCTCATGAATGGCTTTGATTCTTTTTGTATAGTACAGAACACGTTCAGTGAAAGTAGTTTTTCCGGAGTCAATATGAGCAGATATACCTATGTTACGCAATTTATTACATCTTCCAATATCGTCTGGAGTAAGTTTTTGTTTGATTTCATCCACCAAAACTTTTTCTTCTTCATATGTAGAACGAGCAAGTGGACTCTCATGAAAAGACCTTCTCGAGAAACCTGAAAAAACTTTTGAACATGTGAAAAAGGGTATTCTACCTCCAACCATTTTTCGAGGCACCCACATCATTTTCTGGACACTCATATTGGTGATATATTGCAGTGCTTTCTACCTTCTTCCGTTTCAATCTCCTTTATTAAATCTCGTTTTTTAGATATTTTCATCTTGGAAATTTCGGCCGCTTGTGAAGTTCCATCCCCACAATAATAATGCAAAGTTATCATATTAATATATATATATATAAAAGACATATAAAAAAAATCAAATGTATTGTGCATCTTGGATGCCAAAAGTTACATTTTCTTTCCTTCATTCCGGGCCCTCAATGATCGTCTTGATATTATTTAACGGGTGGTGGCTTGTTTCTTCGAATGCCTCGACAGCATCCTTAAAGCTATAGCGATGTGTAATGAATGGTTTAAGCGAGAGTTTTCTGCTAGAGACTAGCTCGATGGAGTCACTATAATCACCTTGACAGTATCGGAAACAGCCTTGGAATGTCAGTTCTTTTGTTGGAATGATCGAGATGGGAAATTGTATTTCCTCTTGTCCCATTCCAACTTGAACGATCGTTCCACCTGCCTTACAGACTTCGATGCCTGCTCGAACGCAAGGCTCTGCACCAGAACATTCAAACACAACGTCAGCACCTTTCTTGCCGATTGCTTTTTTTATAACACTATCTACAGTAACGCCATGTGGGAGATCACCTGAGTTGACGATGTGGGTGGCACCAAACTGCCTAGCCGTTTCCAGCTTGTTTTCTAATAGATCTACAAAAACAACATCTGCAGCACCAAAGACACTGGCTACTTTCCCGGCTAGCAAACCTATGGGCCCAGCTCCAAAGACGACGCAACGGGCTCCAAACTTGATCTTTGCTAATTTATTAGCATGGATTGCCACTGATAATGGCTCTATTAGTGCTCCTTCCTCGAATGACACATCATCAGGAAGTTTATAGACGAAATCTTTCATGGTCTTATAATACTTTGTCAAGGTCCCATCAAAGGGAGGTGTCGCAGCAAATTTTAAATTGGGGTCCAGGTTGTATCTGCCCTCTTTCATCTCCGGTGAAAACCTGTCAGGTATTCCGGGCTCAAGTGCCACCCTATCTCCTACTTTAAGTGTCTTGACGTTCTCACCTATGAGGGCCACTATTCCTGATGATTCATGTCCCAGCACCATTGGTGATTCTACCACGTAATTGGCTATTCTTCCATGGGTATAGTAATGGATATCTGACCCGCATATTCCTGTCGCCTTGATCTGGATGATTACTTCGTTAGGATCTGAAATCTTTGGGATGCTGACATTAGTTAGGGTGATTTTACCAGGTCGCTCTAGAACAATAGCTTCTTGTGTAGTTAAGTCAGTCATGCTCAATGGTGTTCTCTATCCTCAAGGCAGTATGAATATGTCTTTTTAGTGTGTATGGATATATTTATGTATATACTTATACAGTTTTCAATTTTATTTTGAATTAATTCAGGAGAGGGGTTACAATCTCCTAAGGGATAGTAGCGCCGGTGACATTTTATTCGCTCTAAGATGAACTTGAGTTCGAGTCCACTTTGAGGATATTATGGATTTCCATTAGGATAGGCTCTATCTCACTGGGATCGCAAGCCACGCCATTGCCCAAACGAATGGCATGTGATGCGTTTGCGGGTTTGACAGATTCTGGGGTACCTAATCTCTTAGTATCCAGCATAAATACTTGATTTCTCACTTGATGCATCATTGGATAGGCGGGAGATTTCGTGGTTATGTGTGCTACGTCTGCAAAATGAATGTGAAATTGAATTTTATCACGGCCGTTATGCAAAACAGTTTTCAATTCTATACATATTGTAATCTTAGTGCCTGCCTGAGGGTTATAATATACTATCTGATACTCGTTTAGATTATGCAACCCAATGTTCACCATAGTGGAGTACTGACTTCCACTCTCATGGAATTTGCCCCCTCTTTCATTGAGAATTACTTTTAGAGCTTTAAACAAGGATGACGTGAATTGTAGGTAGCTAAAAATAAAATGATAATCCATTTTCGAATTATCTAAGAAAGGTTGAATTATATGTTGTGGGTTTGAAGGTGATAGTTGAACTGTCAGATTTTTAATAGAGTCGTCATTCGTTGATATCTTTATTGTGCAGTCTTTATCATCTTCGTCATTATTGGAGAGATACTTGAAGGAAATTTCATTCGGTTGTAATGCAATTATCTTGAAGTTTTCGGACTCAAAATTCTTGTGCAATCTTTCCACGACATCCGTTAGTACAACCAATTGCATCAATTTTTGCCTAAATTTGGTTAGATATTGCACTATTATACCAAGATTTGTAAAACTCTCCTCCAAATAAAAGGCTAACGGTTCTTCTTGTACAAAATGAATGTATAGTTTATCAATCTGGCATTGAATCATCATTGTGTTTCTTTTAAATTTAGCATACAATCGTATTTGGGAATTGGAGTAATCTATCCTCAGAAACATGGAACTTTCTAATATGGAGTTCAGCGCTTTTGAACCTTCCAAAAATGACTCCAATTCTAGAGTTATTATTGATATGTTATCATTAGTATTACTTCCTTGGATAATATATTGAGGTAGTTTTTGCTCGTTGATCATTTCAGAAGAACAAATCTTATTGCGAATTTCTAGTTGGTTCAAAGAATCGATCAACATATGGTTTATAATTCTGTTTAAAATAGTTCTTTGCAATATCATAATTTTTTGATATGTTATTGACTCCAATTTGACAGTCATCACGTTGGAATTGTCTAAATATTTGAGATTCCATTTCCCACGTTGAGAGACAATTTTACCGATTCTTTTTTCCACCACACATGATGTTTTAGAGGATATTATCGATAAAATCAAATACCAGTTGAGCGGCCAATGTGGTAGTCTGATAAATAGGTCCCTTTGTAATAACAAGGAAACATCACTATTAGTAGTGCTGTTACCAGCAATAGCATATTTATTATCTTCTTTTTTAACAACGCTTTCGCCGCCAGTATTCACTTGAGTCCTGATTGGTTTATCAATCTTAATAATCCTGCTGCATGACCATCCCGTGTTTTCAAACATGGTGGTTAAAACATGAATAATCTTGTCCAGTTTCAGCTGCTGTAGTATTCTTGCCAATTCCTCTGGACCTTCAGCTCTATTTATCTTTGACGCGTAATTTGATAATAGTGGAGTAGGATTCCTAAAATAAAACTGCCCGCTCAATAAATCAATTTTTAATTGAATAGGCGCCATGGAAACACATGTGGTAGGGAGTTGAAATAATAGAACATCCGAATTTTCTTCGTCTTCTTGGAATATATCCCTTGCCAACAGCTCCGATCTGATGATTCTAGCATGATTGAACATAATTTCATCCAAAATCCCTTCGATATTAGATACAATATTGTTATAAATTACAGGCATATTTTTGGCCCTTGATGCACTCTGGTTGTCCCATTTTAAGATAAGACTTTCTGTTGTTCTTTGAATGCCAATAGTGATCTTACCCTTACTGTCCATTTTCCCATTCAGCCAATATCTAACTGTAATTGTACTTTTTTTAGAGTCATAGTTATGGATCAAATTACTTTTGGAAAATTTACCGCCGTTGGCCAGCTTTAAAAACTCTCTATGAACCATGTATAGCTGTAATGTCAACACGTATTTGTGCAGAAAATTGTATAGGGATAATAATGGATCATTACTTTTCAAAAGAATTTCATTGATCAACTTCTCTAATCTTGGCTTATTCAAAGGAAGGTTATTTCCGTTGGAACTTGAGTTTTCTTCATTGTTCTCACTATCGCCGTTAGTCGAAGTAGCTTCTGTAACTGCTGAAACAGTTTGTTCAGCTTCCGTGTTAAACAACAATTTTAAATCCACAAAAAACAGAGGGGACTGTCTATTAACAGTCGATAACTGGATTTCAAATTCATTAGGGACAGTAAAGTAGATTCTACCGTTTTTGATATGATAGCTGTTTAATGGTTTAGGAATGTTCATTAATGCAATTTTTATTGAGACAGTCAAGTTCAAATCTTTTAATCTCTGTAAAATCAATCCAATGGGAACTTTGGCCATTCCATCTACCATATCCATAGAGTTACTGACACCGCTTAATTTAAAGTTGTGTGTAGGTAGATTTGGCCTCCCAAGACTCAAAACTTCCAAAGCGGTGACCAAATCCACGTTGGGCAATTTAGCATTGGTCATAGAGTTTAGACTGCTTTTCAAAGCCCAAATACAATTGTTGACATTCATGTTAGTCGTTCTAAACCAGTTCAACAGATCGATTAGTACGTGAAAGTTGTTTTGTTTTATAGTACGGGTCCATTTCACAAGCACGTAAAGTTTCAAAAATTGTGTCCTTAGGAATATAATCAGCTGTAAGAAACGTATTTTCTTTGCGGAGTTAGGCTCATTTGCCTGGGTGTGAACATTAGTTTTCATGTACTGAGCAAGTTCCTTCATTGTAAATACCGTCAAGTTCCTTATTACTAATGCCAGACTGACTTGATTAATCTCAACATGCGGCAACGCTGGCGGAGGCGCACTTGTCATAGTCGCTGCACTTGTATCTTTCGGTACCATTTCTAGAGATTCTTTTTGGGTGGCCGTAGTTTCCGGGTCGGTTGCAGAAGGGCCATGCAGTTGAGTGTTCTTAACGGGACCCTGTTGCTCTTGCCCATTCTGCTCGGACCGGTTCTTCAGTGCGTGCATCTCGTTAGAAAGTCTCTCCTCATTAGCCAGCATTTGTGGGGATCCTATCGTGGTAGTCATTGCCCAGCCAAGAAAACCCTATACTTTCCTGCCACTTTTTAACTCTTTTTCTGATGATCTTTACAACAGACCTCTACTAAACAATTGAAAAATTCACCGTTTTTACTTGAACCAGCGACCGTGCGATGGGACAATCGTTTAGTTAACAATAAGCGGGACAAAGTAATTAAATTTAGTGGCATCTAGAGAGAATAATTGAACGCAATGAAGAGAGCATGGTACGTTGAATTGTAGAATGTGGGGGGATAGTATGCGCGAGCTTGGTGACGCTATGGATAATGAGTTGAATGCAGTGAAGCCGGTGGTGGAAGAAGGTGGCATGGATGGTGCCAGAAAATTTATTAAGGGTAAGAGCTTTCAGAAGTCTTCTACCGAACATATGTTGATTTCGCCCGGTAGGGATGGTTCAGTGCCATTGAATGGGTTGAAATCGTCGCCGGCAGACCCGCACTTGTCTGATGTTAATTCTATCTTGGACAATCATCGTGGCGGTGGCGAGACAGCTTTGACGTCTGTAAATAATATTATCATGGCCACTTCGACGAATGGGGACAGTGATGGGGTTGATGGAGATGCCAAGAGGCCGTCTATTTCTAACTGTTCGTCGAGATCATCATTTTTTGACACCGTACTGAGCACGTTTTCCCTAAAATCAAATTCACAAGATACGGTTACTAATGAAGTCAAAAATATTGAGGTCCAGTTTGCATCCGAGGAGGCTAATAAAAAATTCCGCCAAATGTTCAAGCCATTAGCTCCTAATACGAGACTTATTACGGACTACTTCTGCTACTTCCACAGAGAATTCCCCTATCAGGGCAGAATCTATCTCTCCAACACACATTTATGTTTCAACTCAACCGTGTTGAACTGGATGGCAAAGTTACAGATTCCCTTGAATGAAATTAAATATTTAGATAAGGTCACCACAAATTCAAGTGCTATTTCGGTGGAAACCGTGACTAACAGGTACACTTTTTCCGGATTCATAGCGAGAGACGAGGTTTTCCAATTGATTACAAGAGTTTGGTCAAAGGAAAACTTAACCAATATCAATGACGTTTTGGAGGTTGATGAGAGGGTCTCCAAGAAAAAGGGAATATCATCGACCCCTTCTTCCATATTCAACAATGTTTCTACCAATGCATATAACGATTTCATATCGACAACCACTACTGAACCAACAAGCAGGGCTTCCTACATGAGCGAGAACGACATGCTCATCGAGGAGGCCATAAGGTCCGTGGACGATTACATGGGCACACCAAGAGCATCGCCATCTTCTTCATCTTCGTCGTCATCGTCGTCATCGTCTTTAGGCTCTTCAACAACTTATTATTGTAGGCCCGTATATAGGTTAAAGCCAAACGCACCATTTCAATATGAGGGGCCATTCCATGTACAAGAAACCATGGACTTTCCTTATAAACCTGAGGCTAATAATGAATACGTGCTTCTGGAACGTCAATTCAGCGTTCCACCCGGCCTACTTTTCATTATGATGTTCAATGAAGATAATCCAGTTTTTGAGTTAAGCTTTTTGAAAACTCAAGATTCGTCCAACATCTCACACATAGGGACTTTTGAAAAAGTCAATAAAGATGGACAACATTACAGAGAATTCCAATACACCAAACAGCTGCATTTCCCTGTGGGGCCCAAATCCACAAACTGTGAGGTAGCGGAAATTCTTTTACACTGCGACTGGGAAAGGTACATAAATGTTTTAAGTATAACAAGAACACCAAATGTTCCTAGTGGTACCAGTTTCAGCACCAGAACGAGGTACATGTTCCGATGGGATGACCAGGGGCAAGGTTGCATATTAAAAATAAGTTTTTGGGTGGACTGGAACGCATCCAGTTGGATCAAGCCAATGGTAGAGAGCAATTGTAAAAATGGACAAATTAGCGCCACTAAGGACTTGGTAAAGTTAGTCGAAGAATTTGTAGAGAAATACGTGGAATTGAGCAAAGAAAAAGCAGATACACTCAAGCCGTTGCCCAGTGTTACATCTTTTGGATCACCTAGGAAAGTGGCAGCACCGGAGCTGACGATGGTACAGCCGGAGTCGAAACCAGAAGCTGAGGCGGAAATCTCAGAAATAGGCAGCGACAGATGGAGGTTTAACTGGGTGAACATAATAATCTTGGTGCTCTTGGTGTTAAATCTGCTGTATTTAATGAAGTTGAACAAGAAGATGGATAAGCTGACGAACCTCATGACCCACAAGGACGAAGTTGTAGCGCACGCGACTCTATTGGACATACCAGCCAAAGTACAATGGTCAAGACCAAGAAGGGGAGACGTGTTGTAACAGAGTAATCATGTAATATTGTATGTAAGGTTATGTATGTTCGTATGGTATGGAAAAAAAAAAAAAAAAAGGATGCTATGTGGAGAATGTAAGGCGTGGTAGCTCCGGATAATTCAGTCTGTAGGCTTCATCACGGGCAGTGGCCTGACTCTGAGAGCTTGCTCCGGTATTAAGTTGTGCGTTTGAAATTTTCTGGAAAAAAGAAATTGATTGGTTGAAGCTATACTCGTCGAAAGATTTCTTCGGCAGTGGTTGTTGCTCCACCTGCACGGGAGTTGTGTTTGCGTTTATGTTCGGCTTGGCTATATTATTAGCGAGTGATGTTTGCAATTTGCTGTATTGAGAATCAATTTGGGTGCGTAAGCTTTCAATAATTTTGCAGACCGCAGGCACTTCCAACTTTATGAGTTGCAGGTATTCTCTTTTATGAATATACGATGACGACGATGACGACGACGCATCCATGCGCAAAAGCTCAGGGTGTCTAGATAGTTTGTTAGTCAATAAATCCACATATCTAAAATAATAAATAAACGACAGCGACAAGTCGTTGGCCTGGAACGCACACTGTGCCTTTTCCAATATGCCGATGCATGTTTTCAGGTAAATTCTCAATGGTATCGCCGGATTGAAGCGATAATCCTTAGCGTCCTGAACCAATTGCTTACTAGACTTCATGACCTACCGGGGCCAGATAAAGATGCGGAAGGAAGAGAAAAAATGTATAGTGGTTGGTGAACCGCAACAATAATTCGTGCCAACACTTTAATCGAAGCAAAAATTGTCTTGTATGTTATTAATATTATCTATCTAACCATTGATTTACGTATAAAACTGTCGATGCTCATCGCCTAGCAATGAAAAAATTTTTTCTTTTTTTTTTCATTATTTCTCTTTGTTGCGTACTTTTTTTCATTGCGTTTCGCGGCAAAAGCGATTCGAGTTGACTGGAAGTGTGTTATACTATAAAAAGTGTATATGCCTATTTTTGGTTCTGATCTTTACTTTACTGTTAAGTACTGGCTGAGGCAGTAGACTCTGCCTCTGTTACGGCAGCGGTATTCGCCTCGGCATCAGCAGCCGCCCACGGTAGAGTAGGTTCTGTTGTTTTGACGTTTGCCAAGGTACTGTCCAAATGCTCCTTCAGCAAGGCCTCATTACTTTCCTTCTCCGGACCCACCGATTGCGTGATCTCCTGTACACGGTTCAAGAACTTGTTCAAATTGTAGCCCGCAGCAGCATCAGAGACTTCTTGTGTGTAAGGGACACCCCTCAACTCCTTGACTCTTCTTTTGTGCACTTTGCCCTTTAAATGCGTTTTTAACGCTATAGCAGTCTCCATGTATTTGGCACAGTGTATGCAATAGTGCTGACCAAGGCCCGGTTTGGTTTCATCCAATGGCTGGTTCAGAAGCTTCTGTACTGATTCCTTGGTGGACAAATCGTTATAGATCAGGTCCAAGTCTCGTGTTCTTCTTTTAGTCTTGTATCTCTTCACCGAATATCTACCCATGATGCGCTATTGTTTTATCTTCACTTGTCTGTGTGTTTAACTGCCTTTCAATTCACCTCATCTCATCTCCCGCTACTTTCCATATATAAAAGCAAAATTAATTTGCTTTTTCCCCTGTCAGTATAAAAAAATTTTCCGCAGGATATAGAAAAAAAAGAAATGAAATTATAGTAGCGGTTATTTCCGTGGGGTGCTTTTTTACACCTGTACATCTTTTCCCTCCGTACATTTTTTTTATTTTTTTTTTTGGTTTTTTTTTTTCGATATTTTTCCCTCCGAAACTAGTTAGCACAATAATGCTGACTAAGGAAACTTTTCATCTCAGAATTGATGGTCAGTTTGGTTTCTCTAGAGAATAGTTTATAAAAAGATGTTGATGTGGAGCAACCATTTATACATCCTTTCCGCAAGTGCTTTTGGAGTGGGACTTTCAAACTTTAAAGTACAGTATATCAAATAACTAATTCAAGATGGCTAGAAGACCAGCTAGATGTTACAGATACCAAAAGAACAAGCCTTACCCAAAGTCTAGATACAACAGAGCTGTTCCAGACTCCAAGATCAGAATCTACGATTTGGGTAAGAAGAAGGCTACCGTCGATGAATTCCCATTGTGTGTCCATTTGGTTTCCAACGAATTGGAACAATTGTCTTCTGAAGCTTTGGAAGCTGCTCGTATCTGTGCCAACAAGTACATGACTACTGTCTCCGGTAGAGATGCTTTCCACTTAAGAGTCAGAGTCCATCCTTTCCATGTCTTGAGAATCAACAAGATGTTGTCTTGTGCCGGTGCGGATAGATTGCAACAAGGTATGAGAGGTGCTTGGGGTAAGCCACACGGTTTGGCCGCTCGTGTCGACATTGGTCAAATTATCTTCTCTGTCAGAACCAAGGACAGCAACAAGGATGTTGTCGTTGAAGGTTTGAGAAGAGCCAGATACAAGTTCCCAGGTCAACAAAAGATTATTTTGTCTAAGAAGTGGGGTTTCACCAACTTGGACAGACCAGAATACTTGAAGAAGAGAGAAGCTGGTGAAGTCAAGGACGACGGTGCTTTCGTTAAGTTCTTGTCCAAGAAGGGTTCTTTGGAAAACAACATCAGAGAATTCCCAGAATACTTTGCTGCTCAAGCTTAAGTTCTTTTCAAACATTTGAACTAACTTAAAAGAGAAATTTTTTTGATTTAAATTCTAGTTTATTAAACAGTAAATATATTTATACATTATTGTAATACATATAATTATGTGTTTTTTTAAAGTTCAGCATGTTGGGTAGTGATATATCCTGAAGTCAATGGACACTGTTGCTTTTTGTATACCAGCAGGAAAAAAAAAAGCCTGAGCTGCAGTAACGAAGAATTGTTGAATGCGTCTAACAAGAAAGGGAGCAATCGATAACAGGGACGTGCGCCGCTAATGTCATTCAGATTATTCACGAGGACTTCTCAACGTCTCCCTCGCCTTAACTGGGTTAGTCCCATCAGGCGATACGCCAAACAACCTCAATACGATGAAGCAGAGTTGTTTGCAGAGAACATTAACCATGGCGCATATAAAGCAAAGAAAAGGCCATCAGACGAGCATTTCCAATGGCCTGAGAAGTCTCCTGATCAGATCACAAAGGAATCTGAACTCCAATGGGAAAGGATGGCGAAATTATCTGCTGTTGGGCAAGGGATCCTCATTCTCGTGGTAGTGGGTGGGTTGGGAACGGCCTACTTGCGTTGGCCAGAATTAAAATCCTGGTGGTTAATCAAGATGAATGGCGGTCGCATAAATGCAACGCAAGAGCAAAGTGGACAGGATTCGTTGGAAAAATTGATCAGACAAAAGGCCAAAAATCTATTAAGGGAGATTCCTCAAGTGCCTGCCTTTCAACTTGGAATAGATCATCCTGGTGTATACATATGGGGAAGGTGTCATTCTAAGGACTCATTGTTCCCTGTTAGAGTACCTAATTTGGATGGTCGTAAATTCAGAGATATCCTATTAGCTCCCTCTGACGATTTCAACACCAATTTTGCAATTGACGAGAAAGGCGATTTGATATCGTGGGATGATTTGGGACAAACAAAAACGATATTGCCAGATCAAGATTTGACCTCAATGAAGTATTCTAGTCACTTTTTGTACGCTTTGAATAAAAAGGGTGAAATATTGGTCATACCTATAAGAACGCCGGATCTGATAGCTTCGCAAGTATCATCAAGAAGGTCGAAATTGTTGCCATGGAAGACAAAACTAAGATATGATTGGAAATTACAAACAAATCAGATTTTCAACGGTAAGGAAGGAGAAAAACGTGTAGTACAATTTGACGCTGGTAGCCATCATCTGGTGTTGCTATCTAATTTAGGTAAGGCTTATTGCTGCGCGACGGGAAATGATCAAAAACAAGCTCAAGTATCCAAAGGACAATTCGGTATACCAACATTCTCACAATTCGATGAGTTTCCTCCCAATAATCAACTATTCGAAATTGAACTGCTGAACAAATTTAAGCATGAAGGAGAAGACGTTGTCCGCAAAAGAGAAATTAAAAAGATAGCTTGCGGGTCGTACCATACACTGGCAATAGATAAGACTGGTGAAATTTATGCCTTTGGCTGGAATAGGTTCGGCCAATTGGCACTACCTATTTCGTACAATCTAGAATATGTTTCTTTCCCAAGATCGGTAACGCATGCATTTAAACCGCATTTCCCGGGGATGACGAATTGGAAATGTGTGGATATTCATTGTGATGATGAAACATCGTTTGTGACCATTCGTAAGCCTGGCTCAACGTCAGACCATCATTATTTCGCGTTTGGTAATGGACTTTTTGGTGAATTGGGCAACAACACTTTCAAGAACTCGCAATGTGATCCCATAAAAATCAAGTCGGATGACAAGAAATTGACCAACTGGAGTTGCGGCTCTCATTGTGTGTTCACTGAAACTGAACAAGAAAACGAGGTCATTGCATGGGGTAATAACGACCATGGCCAACTAGGTATTGGAAAGAAAACTATGAAATGCGCTAAGCCAATGAACATTCCCGAAGTTCTCAAACCAGGACAAGACACGACAGATTTGGACTCAATTTATAACAGTAAATTACACTTAAAAAAGGAGCAACGTGTAGTCACCAATGGTAATAAAAGTTGCTTATACTGGCGGGTTTGAGAAACGAAAGAGCATAGAAGGAAAGTAGCGAGATTCGCGATGTTTTTTCAACCCTTATAATGATGCATGTATATATGGTATGTTTATTTATATATAGAACTCACGGTTACTTCTATCTTAACCATTTCAACACATAATAAATACCTATGATCAAGAGAATTAACGCGATCCAAAAGACTAGTTTATCTTTGAACACCCGTTTATTGATAGAGGTGATAGTTTGTTCCGAAACACCCAATGTTCTTAGGCCATTTGACATTCTATCTTGTACCTTGGATAAAATTTTGTTTTGTTCCACTATATTTTCGAATGATTGTTGGCCCATTTCTAGAATGTAATCTAATTGAGCGTTACCCCTTTCGAAAACAGACTGTTCCTTTTGTAGCCCTTGGTACAACGGTAGTCCCCCACCGTTGCTAGAGCCCTCTTTACCATTTGCACTCGCACCACCAACGTTCCTTTTATTCATGATGGTCTCTGATGTACTAAAGGGGTTATCGGAGTCCATAACATGCGATGCTCCTGAGCCAAACAACTGAGTTCTGGAATTATTTTCGTTGTAGGATTGTTTTAAATCCTTAAACTTGGCAGTAAAGTCGTGCAGATCCTGTGTTAAAGTTGCTAGTCGATTAGCGAACTTAGGATCAATTTCCTCTGCATTAGTATCTTCTTTATATCTGTTTAAATGTTCTGCATATTGCTTAACTGTTTTCTCCAGTGAGACCAGAGTTGCAGAGATGGACCCTTGTAAAGAAATAGGGGCGGTCACAGAATTCTTTTCAAACCTGGCCAACTCTTGTTGTAGTTGATTTTTTTGCTTCACAGCATGGTTGTAAAGAGCGTTCTATTTGATGGTAGTAGCAAAATACCCTGTTAGTATTACATCTTGTTTTAGCAATAATGAGAAAAGATGCCTCCGGCGATCAAACATACCATTCCCCCCTCAAATCAATATGATTAAGTCACGATAATATCTGCACTATTGCCGTGTTTCCTTCTCCATCGACAGCGTCGATCCTGTCTATTATAGCCAGCACACTGAAAATTTCAATGGCTGGCTTGTTGTTCGCGTCGCAACTTTTGATATTTATAAAAAGAGAGAAGGCATATCCAAAGGATAAGGTATTGTCTTTGTAAATCAATCAACCAAACCTCTACGGAATTTTGACCCTTGAAGCAGGGACTATTACACGAAAATGACTCCTTCCACCCCACCAAGGTCCAGAGGGACTAGGTACCTTGCGCAGCCTAGTGGCAATACTAGTTCTAGTGCCCTAATGCAAGGTCAAAAGACCCCCCAAAAGCCTTCACAGAACCTAGTCCCTGTCACTCCCTCAACAACTAAGTCTTTTAAAAATGCGCCATTATTAGCACCTCCCAATTCGAACATGGGTATGACCTCTCCATTTAATGGGCTTACGTCTCCTCAACGCTCGCCGTTTCCAAAATCTTCAGTGAAGAGGACACTATTCCAATTTGAAAGTCATGATAATGGAACAGTAAGGGAAGAGCAGGAACCATTGGGTCGTGTAAATAGGATATTGTTTCCCACGCAGCAAAATGTGGATATAGATGCAGCAGAAGAAGAAGAAGAAGGAGAAGTTCTTCTTCCCCCCAGCAGACCTACATCTGCCAGGCAGTTACATTTATCACTTGAAAGAGATGAGTTTGATCAGACACATAGAAAGAAGATTATTAAAGATGTACCTGGTACGCCCAGCGACAAGGTGATAACATTTGAATTGGCAAAAAATTGGAACAACAACTCTCCGAAAAATGACGCCAGGAGTCAAGAAAGTGAAGACGAGGAAGACATCATCATCAATCCAGTGCGGGTGGGTAAAAATCCCTTTGCATCAGATGAACTGGTCACTCAGGAAATTAGAAATGAACGTAAAAGGGCAATGTTGAGAGAAAACCCAGATATAGAAGACGTAATAACATATGTCAATAAGAAGGGAGAGGTGGTAGAGAAACGAAGGTTAACGGATGAAGAAAAGAGAAGATTCAAGCCAAAGGCATTGTTTCAATCTAGGGATCAAGAGCATTGAAGAAATGAAAAAAAAAAGTTTCTGGAACGATTATATTTTATTTACTTACTTATTCTACATTTATTTGCAAAGGGGCATTAACATCAACATTTTACATATTATAATATATACAGGATATTCTATATTACAACATTAACAGGATTTTTAACTTTTCCTTACCGTATTCTTTTATTCTGGTTTTCTGTCTTCAGAATAATAGCATATTTCATTGTAGTATTTCGTCAAAGCGAGTTAGGGGAGGATGACTACAAGAAAGACAGCTTCCTCTCTTCAGCTTTTAGGGAAAATCACAGGAACAAAAGCTGGAACTAAGCAAAAGAAGATGAATTTCATTAATGGACTGATATGGTTATATATGTGTGTGTGGATGGTACACGGAAAAGTGACGCAGAAGGATGAATTGAAATGGAATAAAGGATACTCGCTACCAAATTTGCTAGAAGTGACAGATCAGCAAAAAGAACTTTCACAATGGACTTTGGGTGACAAAGTAAAACTTGAAGAAGGGAGGTTTGTTTTAACTCCTGGAAAGAACACAAAGGGTTCACTTTGGTTGAAACCTGAATATTCAATAAAGGATGCAATGACAATAGAGTGGACGTTTAGAAGTTTCGGGTTCAGAGGCAGCACAAAGGGGGGTCTTGCATTTTGGCTGAAGCAAGGAAATGAGGGAGATAGTACCGAGTTATTTGGTGGAAGTTCGAAGAAGTTTAATGGTTTGATGATATTGTTACGATTAGACGATAAGTTGGGAGAGAGCGTGACAGCGTATTTGAATGACGGAACAAAAGATCTTGATATTGAATCCTCACCGTACTTTGCGTCATGTCTGTTCCAATACCAGGATTCCATGGTACCATCAACATTAAGATTGACTTACAATCCACTAGATAATCACTTGTTAAAGTTGCAAATGGACAACAGAGTGTGTTTCCAGACAAGGAAAGTTAAATTTATGGGCAGCAGCCCATTTAGGATTGGAACAAGTGCTATCAACGATGCATCCAAAGAATCGTTTGAAATCTTGAAAATGAAGCTTTATGACGGAGTTATAGAGGATTCGCTAATTCCTAACGTGAATCCTATGGGACAACCCAGAGTGGTTACTAAAGTGATCAATTCTCAAACTGGTGAAGAGAGTTTCAGGGAAAAGATGCCATTTTCTGATAAGGAAGAAAGTATAACGAGTAACGAGCTTTTCGAAAAGATGAACAAGTTGGAGGGGAAAATCATGGCAAATGATATCGATCCATTACTCCGCAAGATGAACAAGATTGTGGAGAATGAACGTGAACTGATTCAACGTTTAAGACCACTGTTAGATCTGAAGAAAACAGCCATAAGTGACGATAGTTTCCAAGATTTTCTTTCGATGAACGCAAACCTGGACAGATTGATAAAAGAACAAGAAAAAATTCGACAAGATGCCAAGCTGTATGGCAAGCAGACCAAAGGTCATGATGAGATATTTTCCAAAATAAGTGTATGGTTGGCACTGCTGATTTTCATTATGATCACATTGGCGTACTACATGTTTAGAATTAACCAAGACATCAAGAAGGTCAAACTTCTGTAAGCTCTTGTGTCTTTGTTATATGGGTACAAGATATAAGAAACATAACTATTACATACGAAAATGTGCATGTTATCTATATCCTTCTTTATATAGATGCTGTTAACTTCTTTTTTTTTTTTTGGGAAAATCAACTGTTAAACGCGACAGTAAAAGCAGCAAAACATTAATTTTGCTTCCAAGACGACAGTAATATGTCTCCTACAATACCAGTTTCGCTGCAGAAGGCACATCTATTACATTTACTGAGCATAACGGGCTGTACTAATCCAAGGAGGTTTACGGACCAGGGGAACTTTCCAGATTCAGATCACAGCAATATAGGACTAGAAAATATCAGGTAGCCGCACTCAACTTGTAACTGGCAACTACTTTGCATCAAACTCCAATTAAATGCGGTAGAATCTTTTCACAAAAGGTACTCAACGTCAATTCGGAAAGCTTCCTTCCGGAATGGCTTAAGTAGGTTGCAATTTCTTTTTCTATTAGTAGCTAAAAATGGGTCACGTGATCTATATTCGAAAGGGGCGGTTGCCTCAGGAAGGCACCGGCGGTCTTTCGTCCGTGCGGAGATATCTGCGCCGTTCAGGGGTCCATGTGCCTTGGACGATATTAAGGCAGAAGGCAGTATCGGGGCGGATCACTCCGAACCGAGATTAGTTAAGCCCTTCCCATCTCAAGATGGGGAGCAAATGGCATTATACTCCTGCTAGAAAGTTAACTGTGCACATATTCTTAAATTATACAACATTCTGGAGAGCTATTGTTCAAAAAACAAACATTTCGCAGGCTAAAATGTGGAGATAGGATAAGTTTTGTAGACATATATAAACAATCAGTAATTGGATTGAAAATTTGGTGTTGTGAATTGCTCTTCATTATGCACCTTATTCAATTATCATCAAGAATAGTAATAGTTAAGTAAACACAAGATTAACATAATAAAAAAAATAATTCTTTCATAATGGCAGTTGAGGAGAACAATATGCCTGTTGTTTCACAGCAACCCCAAGCTGGTGAAGACGTGATCTCTTCACTCAGTAAAGATTCCCATTTAAGCGCACAATCTCAAAAGTATTCTAATGATGAATTGAAAGCCGGTGAGTCAGGGTCTGAAGGCTCCCAAAGTGTTCCTATAGAGATACCCAAGAAGCCCATGTCTGAATATGTTACCGTTTCCTTGCTTTGTTTGTGTGTTGCCTTCGGCGGCTTCATGTTTGGCTGGGATACCGGTACTATTTCTGGGTTTGTTGTCCAAACAGACTTTTTGAGAAGGTTTGGTATGAAACATAAGGATGGTACCCACTATTTGTCAAACGTCAGAACAGGTTTAATCGTCGCCATTTTCAATATTGGCTGTGCCTTTGGTGGTATTATACTTTCCAAAGGTGGAGATATGTATGGCCGTAAAAAGGGTCTTTCGATTGTCGTCTCGGTTTATATAGTTGGTATTATCATTCAAATTGCCTCTATCAACAAGTGGTACCAATATTTCATTGGTAGAATCATATCTGGTTTGGGTGTCGGCGGCATCGCCGTCTTATGTCCTATGTTGATCTCTGAAATTGCTCCAAAGCACTTGAGAGGCACACTAGTTTCTTGTTATCAGCTGATGATTACTGCAGGTATCTTTTTGGGCTACTGTACTAATTACGGTACAAAGAGCTATTCGAACTCAGTTCAATGGAGAGTTCCATTAGGGCTATGTTTCGCTTGGTCATTATTTATGATTGGCGCTTTGACGTTAGTTCCTGAATCCCCACGTTATTTATGTGAGGTGAATAAGGTAGAAGACGCCAAGCGTTCCATTGCTAAGTCTAACAAGGTGTCACCAGAGGATCCTGCCGTCCAGGCAGAGTTAGATCTGATCATGGCCGGTATAGAAGCTGAAAAACTGGCTGGCAATGCGTCCTGGGGGGAATTATTTTCCACCAAGACCAAAGTATTTCAACGTTTGTTGATGGGTGTGTTTGTTCAAATGTTCCAACAATTAACCGGTAACAATTATTTTTTCTACTACGGTACCGTTATTTTCAAGTCAGTTGGCCTGGATGATTCCTTTGAAACATCCATTGTCATTGGTGTAGTCAACTTTGCCTCCACTTTCTTTAGTTTGTGGACTGTCGAAAACTTGGGACATCGTAAATGTTTACTTTTGGGCGCTGCCACTATGATGGCTTGTATGGTCATCTACGCCTCTGTTGGTGTTACTAGATTATATCCTCACGGTAAAAGCCAGCCATCTTCTAAAGGTGCCGGTAACTGTATGATTGTCTTTACCTGTTTTTATATTTTCTGTTATGCCACAACCTGGGCGCCAGTTGCCTGGGTCATCACAGCAGAATCATTCCCACTGAGAGTCAAGTCGAAATGTATGGCGTTGGCCTCTGCTTCCAATTGGGTATGGGGGTTCTTGATTGCATTTTTCACCCCATTCATCACATCTGCCATTAACTTCTACTACGGTTATGTCTTCATGGGCTGTTTGGTTGCCATGTTTTTTTATGTCTTTTTCTTTGTTCCAGAAACTAAAGGCCTATCGTTAGAAGAAATTCAAGAATTATGGGAAGAAGGTGTTTTACCTTGGAAATCTGAAGGCTGGATTCCTTCATCCAGAAGAGGTAATAATTACGATTTAGAGGATTTACAACATGACGACAAACCGTGGTACAAGGCCATGCTAGAATAATGCGTTTGAAGTGAGACGCTCCATCATCTCTCTTAATTTTTCATGACTGACGTTTTTTCTTCATTTTAATTATCATAGTATTTGTTTGAAAAAAAAAAAAAAAAATTTCCCTTATCAATGATATCCTTACGATTATATAAATTCCTTACCTAAACCTATTATTTGTGTACATATATCAGAGTATTATTACATATATAACCTTTTTCTCTAAAACAGGAAAAAAAAAAGAAAACGATAACATGCTCTGCCATCCTTTGTTCACCGAGCAAAATTAAAAACGCAAAATGAATTGTCCCTATGAAATTATTAAAGGACCACATCACCAGACTTATCTCTGGGGGGTCCTCTAGAAAATAAGTCAGGTACTTGCCTGGACTTTCTTCCAGTTGAATTCCTGAGCTAACATACAATTAATGGAGTGAGAATGTTCGAACGATCCAGGAGTTGCTTTTTTCAGTCATTTGTTTATCAGTGTAACAAGCATTTCCTTTATTTCTTTTATATCAACCTGCAACCTATTAATATTCAATTCAACGTCTCGGAGCTTTTCTCGTACCGTTTTACCATCATCCATTTCCATGCTAACTAATTCTGAGATTACGATTACATATTGTCTCAGTTCTGGTTCATCAATGGCTGATAAAACTTTCATTACATTTTGGAAAAAATCTTCGTCATTTAGGTCTAAAGTCAGGATTTGGTTCCTTATAGACTCTCTACGATCTTTTTTCAAGTTTTTTTCTGAAGAAATATGTCCATTTTCATTAGTGACAGCGGTAGAGTCCTCTTCCGCTCGAACCAAACTATCACTGCCGGTGTTTTCCTCTCGAAAGGGTTTGTCTTTACCAATGGAAAGACGCCCGTCTTCTGCGCTTTCATATAATTTGACAGTGGCTATATTGAACTGTTCTTGCAAATCGCCAGTTTTGGCATCCCCTACCCAACCTTTTTCATGCAATTCCTTTCCTTGAGTGACCCAAGCGACGAGGTTATCTCTAATATATCTTGAAGTTATAGGTACTCTTGATTTCTCCTTATAAACTCTGTTAAAAAACTCAGCTATCATTTGATGACATAATATAGGTCTCCTTTTACTTGCTCTCTTTGTTGTGTGGAGCAAGAGGGCCCAATATATGACTGTTAACTTTTCACAAAGACTTTTTTCTTTATTATTGGACCATCGAAACTTCCTTAGTTGCCTTGTTTCCGCTTCGTCATTACTGTTTCCCCCCAAGTCTGTGGGGGCTCCAACGTGCAATATGTCGTTGTCAATATCACTAGAAGTATGAGTTTCCACATTCAACTTGGTATTAGTAGTGTTAATTCTTTTATTAAAGCAAATAGTATGTGTAGATTGCAGGAGGTCGAAGCTCTTCGGATTGGCAAAATCAATATTCTGCTCTATAATTTTCACAGGTTTTGTTGGCAGTATTTGTGCAATTCCTGTCATTGAGTTTCTAAATACATTCTTTTGGTCATATTTTGAAGTGCTCTTTTTGCTTTTATGTACTTTTTTTGAAGAGGACGCATTCACATTTGTTACTTCCAATTTCTCTTCCTCCATTTTTGGCGTTTCAGAGGGCTTTCCGTAATAATCTTCAAAGGAATTTAAAGTAAAATTCTTAAAGTTGGACATCCAAAAGGATCTTCACAATATAAGCGTTTTTCTGTCCACCAGCTTCAACAAGCTTCAGCCTACTACCAATTTCTAATACTGTTTTATCTTATTACTTGCTTACTTATCCACTCCCATTGTTTTGTCCTAGATGACAGCATCACCCGGACTGAATATTAAAGCGTCAGTGTCACTTATTTTAAGTCATAATCAAGTCCTTTTAATGTGGCTATAGATTAACCCTGTACACTAAAGCTGTATATTATTTCCTTAAAGGAGCATTTATTCCCAAACTGTAACGCAGAATGTCATTCCAGAATCATGGAAAAAAGATTCAAATAAATAAATGTATATACACCAAAAATTACAACTTCGAATCCTATAGTACTTTTAATCTTTTTGAAAAAAATATTACTAAAAACTATGTATCATGTCCAAAGGCCATAGGGCCTAGCATTTTCTTTGTTAAAAAAGATAAACAGTAGAGAAATAAATAAAAAACGCCCTAACCCAACATATAGGACCTCTTTTTCGTTGGCCTAGTCAACTTTAATGGATGAGTAGATTTTTCTAACAAAGAGCATACTGCTGATAAAGCCAATTGACCCCGTTACCAAACAGCAGAGTAATGAAATGACTGAGGAGTATCCCACGTATAAGACAATAGTCGTGAATCCACCCAACTTAAATTTGGTGAATAAAATAGAATGAATAAACACATACAAAGCACAACCGGCGCCTCCAATTATGAATCCTCTCCATTGCCACTTCCAGTTCTCCAGGCATAAGGAATGATAAGTGATCAAAATAGTGACGAGTGAACTTGTCAAAGTTAATAGGAGGAAAGAGAAAAAGAGGAAACCAAACATGTAAAAAATCTTATTAAACCATAAACTTGTGTATATGAAATACAACTCAACGGCGATGGAGCCAAATGGAAAGATACCAGCAATCAAAGTAGCTGGTATAGTCTTTAAATACCAAGGCTGGAAGGGTATTTGTCTTGCGATTTGGTTTGTCTTGGTTGGATGTTCATCCCAGTGACATCTTTTCCTGGCAATCAATGAACCAGCAAATGATAATGGGATTGAGAACAAAAACCATAGAAAAACCATAAAAAACAGAGTACTTGCTGGTATGACACCAGAAGAATGAACAAACATTAAGAAAAAGTTCAACGCAATAATTATTAGCAGAATAGCACCAGGAACTAGAAGTGGAGTCAATATCAAGTTTGCCTTCCAGTATGGCCCATTGAAAAATTTGTAGATGCCCATAGATGTATAAGAGCCGACAAACCCGAATAATGCATATAAGATAAACATAACAGTGGCTAAGGAACCTCTAGAACTAGGTGATAGGAAACCCAATGCAGCGAAGAAGATACTGCAAGTTACCATCAAAAATAATTGAACTCCTGAACCAACCAAAATTGAAAGGGTTAGCGATTGACTTGGCGAACGAAAAACATCACCATGATTCAATTTCCAACCCGAATCTTCTTGAAAATCATCGTCCAAATTTAACTCGTTGTAACGTGCGAAATCACTTTTCAGTGCGCGCAATAGCGAATGGATAACAACAGATGACAATAAGACAACAACTAAGGAGAAATTTATCAAAGAAAACCATTGAATAGAAGGATCATATACGTGTAAATATTTGTCCCACCTGGTGGCCCAAGAAGTCGCTGATTCATTGAATTTAACGGAATAAGTAAAATAAACTTCATTATCATTTCCTTCGTCTAGCATCAATGGGCTGCCAGTCGTTTCACATGTACCTGGACTGGAACGTTTTATGGAAACCGGTTCGACGATAACACCAACTACACGATAGTTACCTTCACCACGATCGTGATATTCAATCATAATATCGAAATGGTTGGCAAAGTAAGGCAATTCGTAAGTTTTCACCATGTTACGATCATTACGTGTTTCCAATTCCACATCCTTATCGGTGGTTTCTGCCCCTTTTGGAGTAGCCTCAATGTCGGTTCCTTGAGTTACCTGTACAAAACCAAGGTTGAAGCCAGCACCATAAAAACTAGTCTTAGTTCTGCCATCATAAACCTCTCTTGCAGCCGGTAATCCATCAATAAGCCAGTTTTGGAAGAAGCCATTTTTTATCAATTTATTGATGAATTTAGCATCATCTCCCGGAATTACGGTCTTACACAGGGATTCACACTCTTTTTCTTGTAACATATTCAATTGGAATGGTGAATTATAAATTCGATCACCAAATATAACGGATCCCAAGGATTCAGGTTGCTTTTCGACTTTTTCAGGCTGACAAAAATGGAATCTATTGTAATAGTAGTCGTATGAGTACAAGAAATTTTCTTTATCGCCAGAAACGTTATTACCGTCCTCATCTTTGTGTTGATAATTCATTGATGGAGTTAAATGATTAACGAGCAATGGGATGTTGTCATTTTCCCTGTAAGTGGTAGGCGCTACACCTGGTAAATAGAAGGCTTTGACTGTTGACACAAAAAAATACAACAACAAAAGCTGTACGTGTGCCATTTTGTAAATCATTCTGTTTTGTTTTCCTTTCGGTACTTGCTCTCTGCTACTAAATTAATATCTGAAAATATAACGGTAGCAGATGAAGGAAAAGCTGGACAAGGAGCCAAAAATTAACTTAACTAACGTACCAAAAAAAGATACAAATAAAAACAACAAAGCAGTTCAAAAACCTTGAATTACCTTTTTGTTTATCATTAGGCCTATTTCTTCGAACCGATGACATTTTTCATGGCTTCACCAAGTAAAGAAAAATTGCCGTGAAAAAAATTTAAAGGGCTGTAACCCGGACTTTTGTATTATAAGTTAAAATCACTCATTCTCAGGCAGTATTGGTAACATTCCAAGTGACTTCCAATACGTGTTGAATTTACTACTAACATTCCAGTGCAAGTAGTAATTTTTATTAAGTTTTGATCAACTTAGGATTTTCCTATTTTATTTTTGTTTATTATATTAAGTGTTCATTATTTTAAGTAGTTATATATTATATAATACAACCCCGATTAGACAAACTTCATAAGTTTTTCGGGTGGGACGGTATCAAGCATTTCATTCTCATCAATTCGCGGTTTAATGGGCTTATAATCACCCTCTGGATCCTTAAACACGTAGGCAAGAATGACGCCTGCAATACCAAGGACAGAAACTGTCCCTAATGCTAGTGCAAGACCAATTAAAACGACAAAACCACGACCTATTTTCTTCTTCTTCGATTTTGATTTAGATTCACTGCTTGCCGATGAAGATGGAGGCTGGGATGATGTTGACTGAGGACTTGTCACAGTAATGTTCACATTGGCAAGTGGTGACTGAGAGTTGAATTCAGTTGAAACGTCTCTATTAATAAAAATTATTGGATTGTAATTGGAAGTATTTGTTGTTTCTGAAATAAAATATGGGGTCCATTTTTGGAAATCAAACAACAAACTTTGTAGGTATCCGTATTGCGAAATATTAAAATTACCATTAAGTAAGAGGATACTGCCATTATTAACATTGTTGATTCCTCTCTTGTTCAAAGTGTTGGATTCAATATCTGTGTATATAGCTGAAACAGAGCTAATAGAGCTAGCATTGCCAGGTAACGAGGTAATATTCCATTCTTGGTTTCTATAGATAAATAATGAAGTATCATTCCATGCCACTATGGAGTCTTCAGTGACAGTAAACGAATTCAGTTTCCCTTCAGAACCACTCAATAATGGAATCATAGTAGAATTGGTTAAGTTAAAGGATCCTAAACGTATAGATTGGTATTCTTTTGTTTCAAAAAGGCCTGAGATAATTAATTCTGATGAGTTGGTGAAGGAAAGTTGTGTGATTTCACCAAAAATCGTGTTATTGAGGAAGGTAGACCAAGTTTTGCTTTCATAATTGTATAGACATAATCCGGTGCAATTCGGCTCAGTCATTTGGAAATCTCCGCCGACAAGCATACTACAGTTTTTTTCAAAGTTAACTAAAGCATTTATTCTAGCATTTGATCCTAGTGTTTCATTAGCAATCATGGTCAAATTTCTCAAATCAAAAATCGACAGTTCTGCTGTGGTTGAAGATCCTGCACTGACAGCTAGTAAAGTTTGATTATCAGCGTATAGCATTTGAGTAATACCGCTAGACCAATTCCAGGAAGGATAAACTTCATTAGAAAAATAAATTTTGTTTAGAGAATCCACCTCATATGCATATGCCGTGGCAGACTCATTTAAATAAGCTCCCAGGTAAGGTACAATACCCCCTTCTAGGTTAAGTGGCTCTATTTCATTTTCGTTCAAAAAACGTACAGACCCATTCAAATTACCATATTGCATATGAGATACTGCACCTGAAAACAAAACATCGCCATCGCCATTGTTACCAGCCGCCCAAAGTGATAGACTAAAGGAACTGGAGTTCCGTATAAGCGCATTGGAAGATGCATTGACCACATAATCGTTATCAAGAACAATAAAGTCGTTATTTGCAAGACTTATATTAAGGGCACTATTCACTGTCCTCGATTGGTTGAAGACATTCTCAAATGATCCATTAAACAAAAAAACAGCTGATTGATTATTTGATGAAAGAATATCTCCAAATATTAGTAAACCTTGGTTAGTTTTCGTTATACCATGTACATCACCTTGAATGGTTTGGTTTTTACTTGATGTAACCTCAAAGTCGTCATTAAGGTCGACAATGGAAATACGGTTGCTTACTCCACCAATTACTAATTTGTTATCGTAAATGTCAGCATAAAGGGAAGAATTTTTAGGGTAATTTTTTACTGGGAAAAGATTCAAAGTAGTATTACCTACCTTTGTTTCGTTCAATCTCGTGCTGGTAAAGTTTGATTTCTGGTATTGGAGAATACCATTCAATAAAGTTTCTTTTTTAGCGTTGCTAGAATCTGAAAGTGTGTTAAAAGCATCTAAAGAAACAGTAATGACATTAACTTGATCTGCCACGACCACTGTTGCAGTGTTGGTTGTATAAATTCCTGAGACATACTCCAAAACGATCTCCGGTGAGAAATCTAGATATCCCGAGTAGATTTGATCATATTTTAGATTATCATTATTCTGGTAAATCAAGTACGTCTTCATTATTGTGTTATTTTGTTGATTCCACATGGTCACGTTTACAATACCTCTTGCGGAGCACGTATTATCCTGAAGACACCCTGGTGTATACATGTTGATAGTGTAGTGACCGGGGTGGATAATGTTTGGGTAAAACTTTACGCGTGGAATTGGCTCATTTTGATCTGGAACATATTTCGCGGCTATATAACTTTCACCTGTTAGACCATTATACCAATCATTGCTCGACAATGTAGATGACGACGAATCATTGGTAAGCGCGCTGCAGCCATATTCGTTGAGAGAATCATTAGCATAAGTGGAGAATGTGTCCTGATAGAGCTCCAAACCGGATAATCCAACACTACCACCGTATGAATTTAATGCTACAAATTTTAACGATGAAACGGGAAGTTCATTCACAAACGCAAAGTCTTGGAAATCTGACGTCCATTTTACGTCTGTCTTGTTGTTATCGATGAAGGTAATCATGTCCATGGATGAAGATACATTTTGGCTTGCTGATAATAAAGTGGCTCGGCTATACAAAGGGCAAAATTCACCGCAATTCTTCAACTCCCCACTTAGTGGGTCCAGATACGTTAAATTCATTATGCTACTGGATGGATCAGTCAGAATTTGGAACACGGAGATTTCACTATCGGAACGTTGGGAATTATAAAGCCTTATTTTTGTTGGTGAAACTTCATATGGTAAATTACAAACTAGAGACCCAGACGTATCCGGATAAAGCCATGCATCCTCATTAGTGTTAGGACAAACTAACGAATCAGATGCAAACGTTGTACTTCCCTGGGAATCCCAGGAAGCGTACCTCAGTGGAATTCGTTGGCCTAGCTCCAATGTAGTAGCGTTTAAAGAGGAAGTTGAGTTCGTACCGTTATTTGAACTACTGATAAGCGCAGAAGGATCATCCAGTGTATAAAACTGGCCTGCAAATAAAATGTTGTCATTATTTAGCTTGACTATGGAATTCACACTGGAGTTTTCACCAAACCCTCCAAAAGGTAAAAGTTGGGTGGTATTTGATATGGAGTCCCAAATGAGAGCACTATAGCCCGTCATGGAGCCATTATTATATGAAAAGTTTCCTCCAAAATAGATAGAAGAATTGTCTGCGAGCACAGCCTGAACAGCTCCCAAAGACTGGTTGAATATAGGCGTCATAGACAGTGTCGACAAATTGTATAATATCTGGTTTCCGACAGAGATATTGTTTATCGTGCCTGATCCGCTAAGAATAAACGAATCAACGCCAAATGGTGTAATTTTGTCTATTCGAGTATCATCAGAGGCATCTTCCAACTGGATATAGGTGTTGTTAGAGTAATAA